>NW_016108189.1:127592-133456 GCF_001604975.1 Cebus imitator | reverse complement strand
TCATACACACATCAGTTTAACTCTGTCAGTTGAATGTACACCTTGACAACCATTCTGGTACATACCTCCGTTTTTGTTTTATAGCCAGAATTTTCTCATTACAGCATATACTCGCATTCACTCTGTAATATCCAAATGCAGCTTTTAGAAGAAACGTGTTTCCAACTCACTGAATCTAAACATAGATGAAACTTCCTAAGGTGAACCAACACACAACACAGCAGTTTACAATATACGTTTCTCCTGTGTTTTAGACGCAGACTTACTGCTAATTCGCATATGCCTGTGTATGGATGGAAATATCCGTTTCTAGATTTTTCAAAGAAATGTTTTCTGAACTGCTCCATACACACATCAGTTTAATTGCATAAGTTGAATGTACACGTTGACAACCAGTCTGCCAGATAGCTCCTTTTTTTTTTTTACAGCCAGATATTTCTCATTACAGCCTATACTCCCATTCACTCTGGAATATCCAATCGCAGCTTTTAGAAGAAACGTGTTTCCAAATCTCTGAATAGAAACATAGACGCAACTTCCTAACGTGAAAAACACACAGCAGAGCAGATTGAAATATACTTTTCTCCTGTGTTTTAGATGCAGCCTCACTGCTAATTCCTATATGCATGTATATGGCTGGAAATATCCGTTTCTATATTCTCCAAAGAAAGGGTTTCTGAACTGCTACATACACACATCAGTTTATCTCTGTAAGTTGAATGCACACCTTGACAACCATTCTGCTAGATAGCTCCATTTCAGTTTTAGAGCCAGATATTTCTCATTACAGCACATATTCCCATTCATTCTGGAATATCCAAACGCAGCTTTTAGAAGAAACGTGTTTCCATCTCGCTAAATCTAAACTTAGATGCAACATCCTAAGGTGAACCAACACACAGCACAACAGTTTGAAATATAAGTTTCTCTTGTTTTTGGAGGCAGTCACTGCTAAGTCTTATATAAATGAATATGGCTGGAAATATCCGTTTCTAGATTCTCCAAAGAAAGAGTATCTGAACTGCTGCATACACACATCAGTTTAACTCTGTAAGTTGAATGTACACCTTGACATTCATTCTGCTAGATAGCTCCGTTTTTGTTTTAGAGCCAGATATTTCTCATTACGGCATATGTTCCCATTCTCTCTGAGATACCCAAATGCAGCTTTTAGAAGAAACGTGTTTCCAACTCGCTGAATCTAAACATAGATGCAACTTCTGAAAGTGCCCGAACACACAGCATAATAGTATGAAATATACGTTTCTCCTGTGTTTTAGAGGCACACTTACTGCTAATTCTTATATGCCTGTATATCGCTGGAAATATTCAATTCCAGATTCTCCAAAGAAAGGGTTTCTGAACTGCTACATACACACATCAGGCACTCTTACTGATAACTCGTGTAGGCCTGTATATCGCTGGAAATATAAGATTCCACATTCTCCAAATAAAGGATTTCTGAACTACTACATCCACAACTCAGTTTAATTCTGTAAGTTGAATATACACCTTGACAACCATTCTGCTAGATAGCTCCGTTTTTTTTTTTTTTTTTTTTTTTTCTCATTACAGCCTATACTCCAATTCACTCTGCAATATCCAAACGCAGCTTTTGGAAGAACCGTGTTTCCAACACACTGAATCTAAACATAGATGCGCCTTCCTGAGGTGAACAAACACACAGCAAAGCAGTTTGAAATATACGTTTCTCACGTGTTTTAGGTGCAATCGTACTGCTAATTCTTATATGCCTGCATGTGGCTGGAAATATCTGTCTCTATATTCTCCAAAGAATGGGTTTGTGAACTGGTGCATACACACATCAGTTTAACTCTGTAACTTGAATGTACACCATGACAACGATTCTGCTCATTAACTTCGTTTTTGTTTTGGAGCCAGATATTTCTCATTACAGCATATACTCCCATTCACTTTGGAATATCCAAAGGCAGCTTCTAGAAGAAAGGTGTTTGTAACTCACTGAATCTAAGCATATATGCAACTTCCTAAGGTGAACAAGCACACAGCATAGCAGTTTGAAAGATACGTTTCTCATGTGTTGTAGACGTAGTATTACTACTAATTTTTATTTGCCTGTATATGCCTGGAAATATCTGTTTCTGGTTATGTAAAGAAAGGGTTTCTGAACTGCTGCATACACACATCAGTTTTATTCTCTAAGTTGAATGTAGACCTTGACATCCATTCTGCTAGATGGCTCCGTTTTTCTTTTAGAGCCAGATATTTCTCGTTACAGCCTGTACACCCATTCTCTCTTTAATATCCAAACACATCTTTTAGAAGAAACGTGTTTCTAACTCTTTGAATCTAATCATAGAAGCAACTTACAAAGGTGCCTGAATGGCAGCAAAGCAGTTTGAAAGATAAGTTTTTCCGGTGTTTTAGACACAGTCTTACAGCGAATTTTTATATGCCCATAATGGCTGGAAATGTCCATTTCTACATTGTCTGAAGAAAGGATTTCTGAACTGTTGCATACACACACCAGTTTACCTCTGTAAGTTGAATGTACACCTTGACAACCATTCTGCTAGGTAGGCCCTTTTTTTTTTTGTTTTAGAGCCAGATATTTCTCATTACAGCCTATACTCCCATTCTCTCTGGAATATCCAAACACACCTTTTAGAAGAAATGTGCTTCTAGCTAGCTGAATCGAAACATAGATGCAACTTCCTAAGGTGAAAGAACACACAGCATAGCAGCTTGAAAGATACGTTTCTTCTGTGTTTTAGATCCCGTCTTCCTGCTAATATTTAAATGCCTGTATATGGCTGGAAATATCTGTTTCTAGATTCCAGAAACAAAGGGTTTGTCAACTGCTTCATAGAAACATCAGTTTAACTATGTCAGTTGAATATACACATTTACAATCATTCTGCTAGATAGCTCTGTTTTTGTTTTAGAGCCAGATATTTCTCATGACAGCCTATGCTCTCGTTCACGCTGGAACATGCAAACGCAGCTTTTAGAAGAAACGTGTTTCTAACTCGCTGAATCTAAACATAGATGCAAATTCCTCCGGTCAACGATCACACAGCAGAGCAGTTTGAAACATACAATTCTCGTGTGTTTTAGACGCAGTCTTACCCCTAATTCTTATATGCATGTAAATGGCTGGAAATATATGTTACTAGATTCTCTCAAAAAAGTGTTTCTGATCTGCTTCGTACAAACATGAGTTGAACTCTGTAAGTTCATAGTACACCTTGACAATCATTCTGGTAGATAGCTCTGTTTTTGTTTTAGAGCCTGATATTCAAATTATAGCCTATATTCCCATTTACTCTGGAATATTCAAACGCAGTTTCAGAAGAAACGTATTTCTTACTTGCTGAATCTAAACATAGATGCAACTCCCTAAGTTGAACGAACACACAGCAGAGTAGTTTGAAAGATACATTTCTCCGGTGTTTTAGATACAGTCTTATTGCTATTTCTTAAATGCCTGTATATGGCTGGAAATACCTGCTTCTAGATTCCATTAAGAAAGTGTTTGTGAACTGCTGCATACACACATCAGTTTAACTATGTCAGTTGAATGTAAACCTACACAACCATACTTCTAGCTTTCTCGGTTTTTGTTTTAGAGCCAGATATTTCTCATTATAGCCTATACTTCAATTCACACTGGAATATCCAAACCCAGCGTTTAGAAGAAATGTGTTTCTAACTCGCTGAATCTAAACATAGATGCAAATTTCTAAGGTGAACGATCACAGAGCAGAGCTGTTTGAAAGATACGTTTCTCTTGTGTTTTAAACACAGTCTTACCACTAATTTTTATTTGCCTATAAATGGCTGGAAATATCTGTTTCTAGATTCTTCAAAGTGTTTATCAGCTCCTGTATACAAACATCAGTTTCACTGTGAAAGTTCTTTGTATACTTTGACAACCATTCTGCCAGATAGTTTCCTTTTTGTTTTATAGCCAGATATTTCTCAGTACAGCCTATACTCCCATTTACTCTGTAATATCCAAACGCAGATTTTAGAAGAGATGTGTTTCTTACTCCCTGAATCTAACATAGATGCAGGTTAATAAGGTGAATGAACGCACAGCAATGCAATTTGAAATATACGTTTCTCCTGTGTTTTAGACGCAGTCTTCCTGCTCATTCGTATATGCCTGTATATGGCTTTAAATATCTGTTTCTAGACTCTCCAAAGAAAGGGATTTTGAACTACTGTATACACACATCAGTTTAACTGTGAAAGGTGAATGTACACCTTAAGAACCATTCTGCTAGATAGCTTCTTTTTGTTTTTGAGCCAGATATTTCTCTTTACAGACTACACTACCATTCACTCAGGAATATCCAAACAGCTTTCAGAAGAAACGTGTTTCTAACTCGCTGAATCTAAATAGAGATGCAACTTTCTAAGGTGAACAAACCCACAGCAGAGCAGTTTCAAAGATACTATTCTCCTGTGTTTTTGATGCAGTCTTACTGTTAATTCTTAAATGCATATATATGGCTGGAAATATATGTTTCTAGATTCCATAAAGAAAGGTTTTCTGAACTAGTGCATACATACATCAGTTTGACTATGTCAGTTGAATGTACAGCTTTACAACCATTCTGCTCAATAGCTTCGTTTTTGTTTTAGAGCCAGATATTTCTCATTACAGCATATACTCCGATTCACTCTGGAGTATCCCAACGCAGCTTTTAGAAGAAATGTGTTTCCAACTCGCTGAATGTAAACATAGATGCAACTTCCTAAGGGGAACCAACACAAAGCAGAGCAGTTTGAAATATAGGTTTCTCCTGTTTTTGGATGTAGTCTTACTGCTAATTCTTATATTCCTATATATGGCTGGAAATATCCATTTCTTGATTCTCCAAAGAAAGGATTTCTGAACTGCTACATAGACATATCAGTTTAACTCTGTAAGTAGAATGCACACCTTGACAAACATTCTGCTATATAGCTCTGTCTTTCCTTAGAGCCAGATATTTCTCATTTCAGCATATACTCCGATTCACTCTGGAATATCCAAACGCAGCTTGTAGAACAAACGTGTTTCCAAGTTGCTGAATCTAAACATAGATGGAACTCCTAAGGTGAACCAACACACAGCAGAGCAGTTTCAAATATATGTTTCTCCTGTTTTTCGACTCAGTCTTACTGCTAAGTCTTATATTCCTCTTTATGGCTGGAAATATCCGTTTCTAGATTCTCCAAACAAAGGGTTTCTGAGCTGCTACATACACACATCAATTTAACTCTGTAAGTTGAATGTACACCTTGACAACCATTCTGTTAGATACATCCGTTTTTGTTTTAGGGCTAAATATTTCTCATTACAGCATATACTCCCATTCACTCTGGAATATACAAACGCAGCTTTTAGAAGAAACGTGTTTCCAACGCGCTGAATCTAAACATAGATGCAACTTCCTAAGGTGAACCAACACACAGCAGAGCAATTTGAAATATAGGTTTCTATTGTGTTTAGGACGCAGTCTTACTTCTAAATCTTACATGCCTGTATATGGCTAGAAATATCCATTTCTACATTCTCCAAAGGAAGGGATTCTTTTTTTTTCTTTTTTCCCCCATTTATTTATTGTATTGCATTTTAGGTTTTAGGGTACATGTGAAGAACATGCAAAATTGTTGCACAGGTACACACGTGGCAGTGTGATTTGCTGCCTTCCTCCCCAACACCAACATCTGGCATTTGTTCCCTTGCTATCTCTCCCCGACTCCACACCCCCCACCGTGCCTCCCCTATTTCCCCCCAACTGACCCCAGTGTGTAGTGCTCCCCTCCCTGTGTCCATGTGTTCTCATTGTTCAACACCCGCCTATGAGTGAGAACATGCGGTGTTTGAT
>NW_016108189.1:124354-125762 GCF_001604975.1 Cebus imitator | reverse complement strand
AATTTCTAATACTATATTGAATAGCAGTGGTGAGAGAGGGCATCCTTGTCTGGTGCCACATTTCAAGGGGAATGCTTCCAGTTTTTGCCCATTCAGTATGATATTGGCTGTTGGTTTATCATAAATAGCTTTTATTATTTTGAGATACATTCCATCAATATCTAGCTTATTGAGGGTTTTTAGCATAAAGGGCTGTAGAATTGTGTCAAAGGCCTTCTCTGCATCAATTGAGATAATCATGTGTTTTTTGTCTTTGGTTCTGTTTATGTGGTGAATTACGTTTATAGACTTGTGTATATGGAAGCAGCCTAGCATGCCCAGGATGAAGCCTACTTGATCATGGTGGATAAGCTTTTTGATGTGCTGTTGCAATCAGCTTGTCAGTATTTTATTGCAGATTTTTGCATCTATGTTCATCATGGATATTGCCCTGAAGTTTTCTTTTCTTGTTGAGTCTCTGCCGGGTTTTGGAATCAGGATGATGTTGGTGTCATAAAATGATTTGGGAAGAATTCCCTCTTTTTGTATTGTTTGAAATAGTTTCAGAAGGAATGGTACCAGCTCCTCTTTGTATGTCTGGTAGAATTCAGCTGTGAACCCTTCTGGAACTGGGCTTTTTTTTGGTGGTAAGCTCTTAATTGCTGCCTCAAATTCAGACCATCTTATGGGTCTGTCCAGGGTTTCGGCTTTTTCCTGGTTTAGGCTTGGGAGGAGGCAAGTGTCCAGGAATTTATCCATTTCTTCCAGGTTTATTAGTTTGTGTACATAGAGTTGTTTGTAATAATCTCTGATGATGGTTTGAATTTCTGTGGAATCTGTGGTGATATCCCCTTTATCGTTTTTTATTGCATCAATTTGGTTATTCTGTCTTTCTTTTTCATTAAACTGGCTAGTGGTCTGTCTATTTTGTTGATCTTTTTGAAAAAACAGCTCCAGGATTTATTGATTTTTTGAAGGTTTTTTTTGTGTCTCTATCTCCTTCAGTTCTGCTCTGATCTTAGCTATTTCTTGTCTGCTGCTAGGCTTTGAGTTTTTTTGATCTTGCTCCACTCTCTCTTTCAGTTTTGACAATAGGGTGTCAATATTTGATCTCTCCTTGCTTCTCATGTGAGCACTTATTGCTAGATATTTTCCTCTAGAGACTGCTTTAAATGTGTCCCAGAGATTCTGGTATGTTGTGTCTTCATTCTCGTTGGTTTCGAAGAACATCTTTATTTCTGTCTTCATTTCATTGTTTATCCAGTCAACATTCGAGAGCAAGTTGTTCAGTTTCCATGAAGCTGTGCGGTTCTGTGTTAGTTTTTGAATTCTGAGTTCTAACTTGATTGCACTGTGGTCTGCGAGACTGTTTGTTACGATTTCCATTCTTTTACATTTGTTGAGGAGTGATTTACTCCCAATTATGTGG
>NW_016108189.1:119245-122982 GCF_001604975.1 Cebus imitator | reverse complement strand
TTTTTCAGCTCCTTCAATTCACTTATATTCCTTTCTATTTTGTCCATTCTCGTTAGCATTTGGTCAAATCTTTTTTCAAGGTTCTTAGTTCTTTGCATTTGTTTAGAACATGTTCCTTAAGTTCACAGACGTTTCTTACTACCCATCTTCTGAAGTCTGATTCTGTCATTTCATCACACTCGTTCTCCCTCCAAGCTTGTTCCCTTCCTGGTGAGAAGTTGTGATCCCTTGTAGGAGGAGAGGTGTTCTGGTTTCAGGTGTTTTCATCCTTTTTGCGCTGGTTTCTTCCCATCTTTAAGGATTTATCCACCTGTCGACTTTGTAGTTACTGGCTTTCAGATTGGGTCTAAAATCTTTCAGATTGCCGTTCTGTTTGTTGATGATGAGGTTATTTCTGTTTCTTGGTTTTCCTTCTGACAGTCTGGCCCCTCTGCTGTAGGTCTGCTCGGGTTTACTCCAGGCCCTGCTTGCCTGGGGTTCACCTGCAGCAGCTGCTGAACAGCAAGGGTTGTTACCAGTTTTCTTCTTCTGCTATCTTTGTCCCAGAAGGATACCCGCCTAGTGTCAATCTGATCTCCCCTTTATGAGGTGTCTCTTTGGATATATAGTGGTCAGGGAGCTGCTTGAGGAGACGGTCTCTTCTTTATAGTAGCTCAAATGGTGGGCTGTGAGCTCTGTTGTTGTTCATTGAGAGCTGCTGGGCAGGTACGTTTAGGTCTGCTGCAGCAGAACTCATAAACTCCTTTTTGTTCCCAGGTGCTCTGTCCCAGGGATTTAAGGCTTTATTTATCAGTTTCAGTTATGCTGCCGCCTTCTTTTTCTTTTTTTTCTTCAGACTTGCCCTGCCCAGCAAGGAGGCAGCCTAGTCACTGTCGGCCTATAGAGGCTTTGCTGAGCTGCTGTGGGCTCCGCCCTGCTGCCGAGTGACCTTCATGCAGTCCTGTTTATATGGGTGTAGTTGGAACTGCTTTGGCAATGGTGGTCTGCCTCTGTTGAGGCGCAGTCTCTCTGCTGTGGGTGGTTTTCTTGGCAATGGCGTTCTGCCTCAGCAATGGCAACTTGCCTTGACAATGGCGGGCTGCCTCAGCATTGGCTGACTACCTCTGTCCTGGTGGGCTGCCTCGGTAATGGCGGACGCCCCTCCCCCACAGAACTGGACCATCCCGGGTTCATCTGCGTTTGCTGTGAAAGTCTCAGTCCAGAGTTTCTGATTGCTGTTCTTTTGTGGGGGTGGGACCAGCCAAGCCTGACCGCCTGGCTCTCTGCCTCAGCTCCTTTTTTAAGTTGGTGCTCCAGTCGGCTGTTGAAGAGGCGCCGGGGTCTGTTTGTTTTCCCCTGCGGCCACTCACTGTGCTGGCTTAAACAGTGGCACTGGGGTTTGTGGCATCCTTTTTTTATGTTTATTTTTATTTTTTGCCCTGGAATCTACTGTCCTGGTTCTCTGCTCAGTCCCCTTTTTAAACAGTCGAATGGGCGACTTCCCGTGGCTCCAATTGCCAGCCAAAAGGGCACCCGGACCAGTGTATTTTGTATGGAGAAGCGCTGCTCTGGGGTGCCGACAATGCAGCCGCGCAGGGCAAAGCAGTGGCGCCGGCTGGCACAGCCGCGCTGGCGACCATGGAGCTCCTCTGCCTGGTCGTTTCCTAGTCTGTGGGCAATAAAAATGTGGCGTCCACTCACCCTCTGTGCTTTCACTGGGAGCTGCAATCCTGAGCTGTTCCTAAACAGCCATCTTGGATCCTCCCCCAAGAAAGGGTTTCTGAACTGCCACATACACATATCAGTTTAACTCTGTAAGTTGAATTTACACCTTGACAACCGTTCTGCTAGATAGCTCCGTTTTTCTTTTAGAGCCAGATATTTCTCATTACAGCCTGTCCTCCCATTCATTCTGGAATATCCAAACGCAGCTTTTAGAAGAAATGTGTTTCCAACTCGCTGAATGTAAACATAGATGCAACTTCCTAGGGTTAACCAACATGCAGCAGAACAGTTTGCAATATACGATTCTCCAGAATTTTAGATGCAGTCTTACTGCTAACTCTTATATTCCTGTGTATCGCTGGAAATATCCATTTCTAGATTATCCAAAAAAAGGGCTTCTGAGCTGCTACATACACACATCAGTTTAACTCCGTAAATTGAATGTGCACATTGACAATCATTCTGCTAGATAGCTTTGTTTTTGTTTTAGAGCCAGATATTTCTCATTACAACATATACTCAAATTCACTCTGGAGTATCCAAACGCAGCTTTTAAAAGAAATGTGTTTCCCACTCGCTGAATGTAAACATAGATGCAACTTCCTAAGGTGAACCAACACACATCAGAGCAGTTTGAAATATACGTTTATCCTGTTTTTGGACCCAGTCTTACTGCTAAATCTTATGTTCCCGTATATGGCAGGAAATATCCGTTTCTTGATTCTCCAAAGAAAGGGTTTCTGAACTGCTACATACACACATCAGTTTAACTCTGTAAGTTGAACGTACACCTTGACAGTCATTCTTCTAGATAGGTCCATTTTTATTTTAGAGCCATATATTTCTCATTACAGCCTGCACTCCCATTCACTCTGGAATATAAAAATGAAACTTATAGAAGAAACTTGTTTCTAAGTTGGTCAATGAATATTACGTGTAACTTCCTAAGATGAACAAACACACAGCAGAACAGTTTGAAAGATATGTCTCTCCTGTGTTTTAGATTCACTCTTACTGCTAATTCTTAAATGCCTGTATATGGCTGGGAATATCTGTTTCTAGATTCCATAAAGAAAGGGTTTCTGAACAGCTTACCTATGTCAGTTGAATGTACACCTTTACAACCATTCTTCTAGATAGCTCCGTTTTTGTTTAGATCTGGATATTTCTCATTACAGCCTATACTCCCATTCACATGGGAATATCCAAACGCAGCTTTTAGAAGAAATGTATTTCTACCTCGCTGAATCTAAACATAGATGAAACATCCTTAGGTGAACGAACACAGCAGAGTAGTTTGGAAGATACGTTTCCCCTCTGTTTTAGATGTAGTCTTACTGCTCCTTCTTATATGCCTGTATATGGCTACAAATATCTGTTTCTAGATTCTCCAAAGAAAGGGTCTCTGAACTGCTGCATACACACGTCAGTTTAACTGTGTAAGTTGATTGTATTCCTTGACAACCATTCTGCTAGATAGGTCCATTTTTGTTTTAGAGCCAGATATTTCTCATTACAGCCTGTACTCAATTCAGTCTGGAATATTCAAACGCAGATTTTAGAAGAAACGTGTTTCTAGCTCGCTGAATCTAAACATAGATGCAACTTCCTAAGGTGAACCAACACACAGCAGAGCAGTTAGAAATACACGTTTCTCCTATGTTTTTGCCACAGCGTTTCTGCTAATTCTTATGTGCCCTTTATTGCTGGAAATATATGTTTCTAGGTAATGTAAAGAAAGGGTTTCTGAACTGCTGCATACACACATCAGTTTAACTCTCTGACTTGAATGTCCACCTTAACATCCATTCTTCTAGTTAGGTCCGTTTTTGTTTTAGAGCCAGATATTTCTCATTACAGGCTTTACTCCCATTCTCTTTTTAATATCCAAACATATCTTTTAGAAGAAACGTGTTTCTAACTCGCTGAATCTAATCATACATGAAAGCTCCAAAGGTGACCGAACACACACAGAGCAGTTTGAATGATAAGTTTCTCCCGTGTTTTTGATGCAGTCTTACTAGGAATCCTTA
>NW_016108189.1:113958-119146 GCF_001604975.1 Cebus imitator | reverse complement strand
TTTTGATGCTGTCTTGCTTCAAATCTTAAATGCCCATAATGGCTGGAAATATCCGTTTCTAGGTTGTCTGAAGACATGGTTTCTGAACTGTTTCATACACACATCAGTATACTTCTGTAAGTTGAATTCACACCTTGACAACCATTCTGCTATATAGCCTCCTTTTTGTTTTAGAGCCAGATATTTCTTATTATGGCCTATATTCCCATTCACTCCGGAAAATGCAAACGTAGTTTTTAGAGGAAAAGTGGGTCTACCCCGCTGAATCTAAACATAGACGCAACATCGTTAGGTGAACGAGCACACAACAGAGCAGTTTGAAACATACATTTCTCCTGTGTTTTAGATGCAGTCTTAGTGCTAATTCTTATATGCCTGTATATGGATGGAAATATTTATTTCTAGATTCTCCAAAGAAAGGGTTTGTGAGCTGCTGCATACAACCATCAGCTTAACTCTGTAAGTGGAATGAAGACCTTGACAACAATTCTGCTAGATAGACCCGTTTTTCTTTTATAGCCAGAAATTTCCCATTATAGCCTATCCTCCCATTCACTCTGGAATATCCAAAACAAGGTTTTAGAAGAAATGTGTTTCTAACTCGCTGAATATAAACATAGCTGCAACATCCTAAGGTGAGCGAACACACAGCAGAGCAGTTTCAAACATACGTTTCTCCTGTGTTTTAGATGCAGTCATACTGGTAATATTTATATGCCTGTATATGGCTGGAAATATCTGCTTCTACATTATGTAAAGAAAGGGTTTCTGAACTGCTGCATACACACATCAGTTTAACTCTATAAGCTGATTGTACAGCTTGACAACCATTCTGCTAGATAGCTCCGTTTTTGTTTTAGAGCAAGATATTTCTCAGTACAGCCTATCCTTCCATTCACCCTGGAATATCCAAACACAGCTTTTAGAAGAAACGTGTTTCTAACTCGCTGAATCTAAACATAGATGCAAGTACCTAAGGTGAACGAACGCACAACAGAGCAGTTTGAAAAGTACGTTTCTTCTGTGTTTTAGATGCAGTCTTACCGGTATCTCTTATATGCCTGCATTTGGCCAGACATGTCTGGTTATAGATTCCCCCCAGAAAGTGTTCCTGAACTGGTGCATACACACAGAAATTTACTTCTGTAAGTGGAATGCTGACAATGAAAAGCATTCTGTTAGACAGGTTCGTTTTCCTTTTAGAGCCAGATATTTCTCATTACAGCCTATACTCCTATTTATTCTGGATCATCCAATGCTGCTCCGAGAAGAAAGGTGTTTCTAACTCGCTGAATGTAAACATAGATGCAACTCCCTAAGGTGAACGTACACACAGCAGAGCAGTTTGAAAGGTAAGTTTTTTCTGTGTTTTAGATGCAATCTTACCCCTGTTCCTGATATGCCTGCATTTGGCCTGAAATCTCTGTTTTTGGATTGTCTCTAGAAAAGGTTTCCGAACTGCTGAATACACAAAGCAGTTTAACTTTGTAAGTTGAATGCACACATTGAAAACCATTCTGTTAGATAGCTCTGTTTTCCTTTTAGTGCCAGGTATTCTTCATTGCAGCATATACTCCCATTCACTCTGGTATATCCCAATGCTGGTCCTATAAGAAATGTGATTCTAACTCGCTGCATCTAAACGTACAAGCAGCCCCGTAAGGTGAATAAACACACAGCAGAGCAGTTTGAAACATACGTTTCTTCTGTGTTCTAGATGCAGTCTTCCTGCTATTGCTTATATGCCTGGTTTTGGCTGGAAATGTCTGTTTTGAGATTCTCCCCAGAAAGGGTTTCGGAACTGCTGCATACACACATGAGTTTAACTATTTAAGCTGAATGCAAACGTTGACCACGATTCTGTTAGATAGCACCGTATTTGTTTTTGAGCCAGATATTTCTCATTACAGCATATACTCCCATTCACTATTTAATAACCAAACGATGCTCCTAAAATAAAGGTCTTTCTAACTCGCTGAAACTAAACATAGATGCAACTTCCTCAGATGAACGAACACACAGCAGAGTTGTTTGAAACATGCTTTTCTTCTGAGTTTTAAACGAATTTTTACTGTTGTTACTTATATGCCTGCATTCGGTTGGAAATGTCTGTTTTTAGATTGTTCCCAGAAGGGATTCTGAGCTGCTGCATACACACAGCTGTTTCACTCTGCACGTTGAATGCACACATTGAAAACCTTGGGTTAGACAGCTCCGTTTTCCTTTTAGAGCCAGATATTTCTCATTACAGCATACACTCACATTCGCTCTGGAATACCCAAATGCTGCTCCTAGAATAAAGGTGCTTCTATCTCGCTGCATCTAAACATAGATGCAACACCATAAGGTGAACGCACACACACCGGAGCAGTTGGAAAGATACGTTTCTTCTGTGTTTTAGTCAAATTCTTACTGGTATTTCTTATATGCATGCATTTGGCTGTATATGTCTGTTTTCAGATTCTCCCCAGAAAGGGTTTCTGAACTGCTACATACACACAGCAGTTTAACTCTGTAAGTTGAATGCACACATTGAAAACCATTCTGTTAGATACATCCTTTTTCTTTCAGAGCCAGATATTTCCCATTACAGCATATACTACCATTCACTCTGGAATATCCAAACGCTGCTTCTAGAAGAAATGTGTTTCTAACTCGCTGAATGTAAACAATGATGCAACTTCCTAAGGTGAATGAACACACAGCAGAGTAGTTTGAAAGATACATTTCTCCTGTGTTTAGGTGCAGGTTCTGCTAATTCTTATATGCTTGTATGTGGCTGGAAATATCTGTTTCTAGATTATGTAAAGAAATTGTTTCTGAACTGCTGCATACACACATCAGTTTAACTCATTAGGTTGTATGTACACCTTGACAATGATTCTGCTAGATCATCCATTTTTGTTTTAGAGCCAGATATTTCTCATTACAAACTGTACACCCATTCACTCTGGAACATCCAAACGCAGCTTTTAGGAGAAACTTGTTTCTAACTCGCTGAATCTAAACACACATGCAACTTCCTAAGGTCAACGAACACAGAGCAGAGCAGTTTGAAACATACGTTTCTCCAGTATTTTAGATGGACCCTCACTGCTAATTCTTATATTCCTGTATATGGCTTGAAATATCTGTATGTGTTTATGTAAAGAAAGGGTTTCTGAACTGCTGCATACACACATGAGTTTAACTCTCTAAGTTGAATGTATACCCTGACAACCATTCTGCTAGATAGCTCCGTTTTTTTTTTTTTTGAGCCAGATATTTCTCATTACAGCCTATACTGCCATTAACTCTGCAATATTCAAACTCAGCTTTTAGAAGAAACGTGTTTCAAACTCGCTGAATCTAAACATAGATACCACTTCCTAAGGTGAACCAACACACAACAGAACAGTTTGAAAGATAAGTTTCTGCTGCGTTTTAGACTTAGTGTTACTGTTAATTCTTATATGCCGCTATAGGGCTGGAAATATGTTTTCCTAGATTCTCTAAAGAAAGCCTTTCTAAACTGCTGCATACACACATCAGTTTAACTCTGCAAGTTGAATTTACACCTTGACAACCATTCTCCTAGATAGTTCCGTTTTTGTTTCAGAGCCACATATTCCCCAATACAGCCTATCCCATCATTCTCTCTGGAATATCCAAACACATGTTTTAGAAGAAACGTGCTTCTCTCTCATTTAATGTAAACATAGTTACAATTTCCTAAGGTGAATGAACACACTGCAGAGAAGTTTGAAAGATACGTTTCTCCTTTGTTTTAGATGCAGTCTTACTGCTAATTCTTATATGTCTGTATACGGCTGGAAATATCTGTTTCTAGATTCTCCCAAGATAGGGTTTCTTAACTGCTGCATACACACGTCAGTTTAACTCTGTAAGTTGATTGTACACCTTGACAACCATTCTGCTAGATAGCCTCGTTTTTGTTTTAGAGCCAGATATTTCTCATTACAGCCTATACTCCCATTCACGCTGGAATATCCAAACGCAGCTGTTAGAAGAGATGTGTTTCTATGTCGCTGAATCTAAGCATATTGCAACTTCCTAAGGTGAATGAACACACAGCAGAGCAGTATGAAAGATACGTTTCTACTGTGTTTTAGACGCAGTCTTTCTGCTAATTCTTATATGCATGTATTTGGCTGGAAATATCTGTTTCTAGATTATGTAAACAAAGGTTTTCTGAACTGCTGCATACACACATCAGGATAACACTGTAACTTGAATGTACACCTTGACAACCATTTTGCTAGATAACTCCACTTTTCTTTTATAGAAATGTAATATATCTCATTACAGCATATACAGCCATTCACTCTGGGATATCCAAATGCAGATTTTAGAAAAAACGTGTTTCTAATTGCTGAAGGGAAACATAGACGCAACTTCCTAACGTGAACGAACACACAGCGGAGCAGTTTGAAAGATACCTTTCTCCTGCTTTTTAGAATCATTTTTATTGCTCATTCTTGTATGCCATTTATGGCTGGAAATATCGGTTTCTAGATTCTCTAATGAGAGGGTTTCTGAACTGCTGCATGCACACGTCAGTTTAACTCTGTAAGTTAAATGTGCACCTTCACAGCCATTATGCTAGATAGCTCCGTTTTTATTTTAGAGGCAGATTTTTCTCATTACAGCATTTACTCCCATTCACTCTGGAATATCAAAACACAATTTTTACAATAAACATGTTTCTAAATCGCTGAATCTTACCATAGATGAAACTTCCTAAGGAGAACGAATGCACAGCAGAGGAATTTGAAGGATACTTTTCTCCTGTGTTTAGATGCAGTCTTACTGCTAATTCTTAAATGCCTGCATATGGCTGGAAATATCTGTTTCTAGATTATGTAATAAAGGGTTTCTGAACTGCTGCATACAAACATCAGTTTAACTCTGAAATTTGATTGTACACCTTGAAAACCATTCTTCTACATAGCTTCATTTTCGTTTTAGAGCAAGGTATTTCTCACTGCAGCCTATACTCCCACTGACTCTGGAATATCCAAACACAGCGTTTATAAGAAACGTTTTTCTAACTCGGTGAACCTTAACACAGATCCAAATTCCTAAGGTGAACAAACACACAGCAGAGCAGTTTCAAGGATTCGTTTCTCCTGTGTTTTAGACGCAATCTTACTGCTAATTCTTATATGCTGGTACATGGCTGGAAATA
>NW_016108189.1:99704-113847 GCF_001604975.1 Cebus imitator | reverse complement strand
GTTTTTGCTTTACCGCCAGGTATTTCTCATTACAGCATATACTCCCATTCACTCTGGAATATCCAAACCCAGCTTTTAGAGGAAACGCGTTTCCAACTCGCTGAATCTAAACATAGATGCAACTTCCTAAGGTGAAAAAACACACAGCAGAGCAGTTTGAAATATATGTTTCTCCTGTGTTTTAGATGCAGTCTTATTGCTAATGCTCATATGCCTTTGTATGGCTGAAATATCCGTTTCTAGATTCTCCAAATAAAGGGTTTCTGAACTGCTACATACACACATCAGTTTAACTCTCTACGTTGAAAGTACACCTTGAGAACCATTCTGCTAGATAGCTCAGTTTTTCCTTTAGAGCCAGATATTTCTCACTACAGCCTATACTCGCATTCAGTCTGGAATATCCAAACGCAGCTTTTAGAAGAAACATGTTTTCAATTCGCTGAATCTAAACATAGATGCAACTTCCTAAGGTGAACCAACACAGAGCAGACCAGTTTGAAAAATACGTTCCTCCTGTGTTTTAGACGCAGTCTTACTGCTAATTCTTACATGCCTGTATATGTCTTTAAATGTCCGTTTCTAGATTCTCCAAAGAAAGTGTTTCTGAACAGCTACATACACACATCTGTTTAAGTGTGTAAGATGAATGTACGCCTTGACAACCATTCTGGTAGATAGCTCCGTTTTTTATTTGGAGCCAGATATTTCTCATTACAGCATATACTCCCATTCACTCTGGAATAACCAAATGCAGCTATTAGAAGAAACGTGTTTCCAACTCTCTGTTTCTAAACACAGATGAAACTTCCTAGGATGAACCAACACACAGCAGAGCAGTTTGAAATAAATGTTTCTCGTGTGTTTTAGACGCAGTCTTACTGCTAATTCTTATAAGCCTGTATATGGCTGGAAATATCCGTTTCTAGATTCTCCAAAAAAATGGTTTCTGAGCTGCTATATACACACCTCAGATTAACGCTGTAAGTTGAATGTACCTCTTGACAACCATTGTGCTAGATAGCTCCGTTATTGTATTAGAGCCAGATATTTTTCATTACAGTGTATACTCCCATTCACTCTGGAATATCCCAACGCATCTTTTAGAAGAAACGTGTTTCCAACTCTCTGAATCTAAACATACATGCAACTTCCTAGGGTGAACCAACACACTGCAGAGCAGTTTGAATTACACCTTTCTTCTGTGTTTAGATGCAGTCTTACTGCTAATTCTTATATGCCTGCATATGGCTGGAAATATTCGTTTCTAGATTCTCCAAAGAAAGGGTTACTGAACTGCTACATACACACATCAATTTAACTCTGTAAGTTGAATGTACACCTTGACAACCATTCTGCTAGATAGCTCCGTTTTTGTTTTTGAGCCAGATATTTCCCATTACAGCATATACTCCCATTCACTCTGGAATATCCAAACGCAGATTTTAGAAGAAACGTGGTTCCAACTCTCTGAATCTAAACATAGATGCAACTTCCTAGGGTGAACCAAGACACTGCAGCATAGTTTGAAATATACGTTTCTCATGTGTTTTAGACGCAGTCTTACAGCTAATTCTTATATGCCTGTATGGCTGGAAATATCCGTTTCTAGATTCTCCAAAGAAAGGGTTTCTGAACTGCTAAAGAGGCACATCAGTTGAACTCTGTAAGTTGAATTTACAGCTTGACAACCATTCTGCTAGATAGCTCTGTTTTGTTTTTTTTTTCCTTTTTAGAGTTAGATATTTCTCATTACAGCCTATACTCCCATTCACTCTGGAATATCCAAACGCAGCTTTTACATGAAACGTGTTTCTAACAAGCTGAATCCAAGAATAGATGCAACTTCCTCAGAGGAAGGAACACACAGCAGTGCAGTTTGAAAGAAAAGTTTCTCCTGTGTTTTAGACTCAGTATTACTACTAATTTTTATGTCTGCATATGGCTGGAAATATCTGTTTGCAGATTCTTCAAAGAAATGTTTTCTGAACTGCTGCATACACACATCAGTGTAACTCTGTAAGTTGAATGTAAGCCTTTACAACCATTCTGCCATATAGCTCCGTTTTTGTTTTAGAGCCAGATATTAATCATTACACCCTATACTCCCATTCACATGGGAATATCCATGCCCAGCTTTTGAAAGAAACGTATTTGTAACTCGCTGAATGTAAACATAGATGAAAATTCATAAGGTGAACTATCTCACCGCACAGCAGTTTGAAAGACACATTTCTACTGTGTTTTAGACGCAGTCTTGTCGCTAAATCTATGCCTGTAAATGGCGGGAAATATCTGTTTCTAGATTCTTGAAAGAAAGTATTTCTGAACTGCTGCATACACACATCAGTTTACCTGTGTAAGGTGACTGTAAACTTGACAACCATTCTGCTAGATAGCTCCGTTTTTGTTTTAGAGCAAGATATTTCTCATTACAACCCACACTGCCATTCACTCTGGAATATAAAAACGAAACTTATGGAAGAAACGTGTTTCTAAGTCGCTCAATGTAAAAATAGGTGTAACTTCCTAAGATAAAGGAACACACAGCAGAACAGTTTGAAATGTACGTTTCTCCTGTGTTTTAGATTCAGTCTTACTGCTAATTCTTAAATGCCTATATATGGCTGGGAATATCTGTTTCTAGATTCCATAAATAAAGGGTTTCTGAACTGCTGCATACACACATCAGCTTAACTATGTCAGTTGAATGTACACCTTTACAACCATTCTGCTAGATAGCTCCGTTTTTGTTTTAGATCCGGATATTTCTCATTAAAGCACATACTCCCATTCACTCAGGAATATCCAAACCCAGCTTTTAGAAGAAACATGTTTCTAACTCGCTGAATCTAAACATAGATGAAGCATTTTTAGGTGAATGAACACACAGCAGAGTAGTTTGAAAGATACGTTTCCCCTGTGTTTTAGACGCAGTCTTACTGCTTCTTCTTATATGCCAGTATATGGCTGCAAATATCTGTTTCTAGATTCTCCAAAGAACGGGTCTCTGAACTGCTGCATAAACACATCAGTTTAACTGTGTAAGTTGATTGTATTCCTTGACAACCATTCTTCTAGATAGCTCCATTTTTCTTTTAGAGCCAGATATTTATTTTTACAGCCTGTACTCAATTCACCCTGGAATATTCAAACGCAGATTTTAGAAGAAACGTGTTTCTAACCTGCTGAATCTAAACATAGATGCAATTTCCTAAGGTCAACCAATGCACAGCAGAGCAGTTTGAAAGATATGTTTCTCCTCTGTTTTTGCCACAGCGTTTCTGCTAATTCATATGTGCCCTTTATGGCTGGAAATATCTGTTTCTAGGTTATGTAAAGAAAGGGTTTCTGAACTACTGCATACACACATCAGTTTAACTCTCTAAGTTCAATGTGCACCTTGACATCCATTCTGCTAGTTATGTCCGTTTTTGTTTTAGAGCCAAATATTTCTCATTACAGGCTTTACTCCCATTCTCTCTTTAATATCCAAACACATCTTTTAGAAGAAACGTGTTTCTAACTTGCTGAATCTAATCATACATGAAACTTCCAAAAGTATCTGAACACACAGCAGAGCAGTTTGAATGATAAGTTTCTCCCGTGTTTTTGATGCTGTCTTGCTTCAAATCTTAAATGCCCATAATGGCTGGAAATATCCGTTTCTAGATTGTCTGAAGACATGGTTTCTGAACTGTATACCTCTGTAAGTTGAATGCACACCTTGACAACCATTCTGCTATATAGCTTCGTTTTTGTTTTAGAGCCAGATATTTTCTATTATGGCCTATATTCCCATTCACTAAGGAAAATGCAAACGCAGTTTTTGGAGGAAAAGTGTTTCTACCTCGCTGAATCTAAACATAGATGCAACATCGTAAGGTGAACCAGCACACAGCAGAGAAGTTTGAAACATACATTTCACCTGTGTTTTAGATGCAGTGTTAATGCTAATTCTTATATTCCTGTATATAGATGGAAATATTTCTTTCTAGATTCTCCAAAGAAAGGGTTTGTGAGCTGCTGCATACACCCATCAGCTTAACTCTGTAAGTGGAATGAACACCTTGACAACCATTCTGCTTGATAGCTCCGTTTTTCTTTCATAGCCAGAAATTTCCCATTATAGCCTATCCTCCCATTCACTCTGGAATATCCAAACGCAGCTTTTAGAAGAAACGTGTTTCTAACTCGCTGAATCCAAACATAGCTGCAACTTTCTAAGGTGAAGGAACACACAGCAGAGCAGTTTGAAACATACGTTTCTCCTGTGTTTTAGACGCAGTCTTACTGGGAATTCTTATACGCCTGTATATGGCTGGAAATATTGCCTCTACATTATGTAAAGAAAGGGTTTCTGAACTACTGCATACACTCATCTGTTTAACTCTCTACGTTGAATGTACACCTTCACATCCGTTTTGCTAGATAGCTCCGTTTTTTTTTAAAGCCAGATATTTCCCATTACAGCCTATATTCCCATACACGCTGGAATATCCAACTGCGTTTTTCATAGCAAACGTGCTTCTAACTTGCCGAATGTAAACATAGATGCAACTTTCTAAGGTGACCAACACATAGCTGTTTGAAATACACGTTTCTCCTGTGTTATAGACACAGTCTTACTGCTAATTCTTCTATGCCTGAATATGCCTGGAATTTCTCTAAAGAAAGCGTTTCAGAACTGCAGCATACACATCAGTTTAACTGTGTAAGTTGAATGGGCAACTTGCCAACCATTCTGCTGTGTAGCTCCGTTTTTGTTTTAGAGCCAGATATTTCTCATGACAGCCTATGCTCCCATTCTCTCTGGAATATCCAAACAAACCTTCTAGAAGAAACGTGTTTCTAACTCAGTGAATCTAAACATGGATGCAACTTCCTAAGGTGAACAAGCACACAGCAGAGCAGTTTGAAAGATACGTTTCTCGTGTGTTTTAGACGCAGTATTACCGCTAATTTTTATTTGCCTGTATATGCCTGGAAATATCTGTTTCTGGTTATGTAAAGAAAGGGTTTCGGAACTGCTGCATACAAACATCAGTTTGACTCTCTAAGTTGAATGTAGACCTTGACATCCATTCTGCTAGATAGCTCCGTTTTTGTTTTAGAGCCAGGTATTTCTCGTTACTGCCTATACTCCCATTATCTCTTTAAAATCCAAACACATCTTTTAGAAGAAACGTGTTTCTAACTCGCTGAATCTCATCGTAGATGCAAATTGCAAAGGTTACTGAACGGCAGCAAAGCAGTTTGAAAGATAATTTGCTCCTGTGTTTTAGACACAAGTCCTACAGCGAATTCTTATATGCCCATAATAGCTGGAAATCTCCACTTCTACATTGTCTGAAGAAAGGGTTTCTGAACTGCTGCATACCCACATCAGTTTAACTGTGTATGTTGAAGGTACACCTTGACAACCATTCTGCTAGATAGCTTCGTTGTTTTTTTAGGGAAAGATATTTCTCATTATAGCCAAAACGCCCATTCACTCTGGAATATCCAAACGCAGCTTTTAAAAGAAACGTGTTTCTAACTCGCTCAACCTAAACATAGATTTAAATTTCTAGGGTGAACGAACACACAGGAGAGCAGTTTCCAAGATTCGTTTCTCCTGTGTTTTAGACACAGTCTTACCGCTAATTCTTATATGCCTGTAAATGGCGGGAAACATCTGTTTCTAGATTCTTGAATGAAAGTGTTTCTTAGCTGCTGCATACAAACATCAGTTTAACTCTGTAAGTTGGTTGTACACCTTGGCGACCATTCTGCATACCTTCGTTTTTGTTTTAGAGCAAGATATTTCTCATTACAGCTTATACTCCCACTCAATCTGGAATATCCAAACACAGATTTTAGTAGAAATGTGGTTCTAACTCACTGAATCTAAGCATAGATGCAAATTCCTAAGGTGAACGAACACACACACAGCAGTTTGAAAGGTACGTTTCTTCTGTGTTTAAGATGCAGTCTTAATGCTAATTTTTACCTGCCAGTTTATGGCTGGAAATATCTGTTTCTAGATTTTGTAAAGACAGGGATTCTGAACAGCTGCATACACATATCAGATTAACTCTCTAAGTGGAATGTACACCTCGGCAACCATTCTGCTTGATAGCCCCGTTTTTGTTTTAGAGACAGATATTTCTCACTGCAGCCTATATTCCCATTCACTCTGGAATATCCAGTGCAGCTTTTAGAACAAACGTGTTTCTAACTCGCTGAATCTAAACACAGATGCAACTTCCTAAGGTGAATGAACACATAGCACAGCAGGTTGAAAGATACGTTTCTCCTGTGTTTTAGATGCAATCTTACTGCTAATTCTTATCTGCTTTTCTATGCCTGGAAATTCTCTACAGAAAAGGTTTCTGAACTGCTACATACACACATCAGTTTAACTCTGTAAGTTGAATGTACACCTTGACAACCATTCTGCTAGGTATGTCCGTATTTTTGTTTTAGAGCCAGATATATCTCATTACAGCCTATCCTCCCATTCTCTCTGGAATATCCAAACACACCTTTTAGAAAAAATGTGTTTCTAACTAGCCGAATCGAAACAGAGATGCAACTTCCTAAGGTGAAAGAACACACAGCATAGCAGTTTGTAAGATACATTTCTTCTGTGTTTTAGGTCCCGTCTTACTGCTAATTCTTAAATGCCTGTATATGGCTGGAAATATCTGTTTCTAGATTGCATAAAGTAAGCGTTTGTGAACTGCTGCATAGAAACATCAGTTTAACTATGTCAGTTGAATATACACCTTTACAATCTTTCTGCTAGATAGCTCTGTTTTTGTTTTAGAGCCAGATATTTCTCATTACAGCCTATACTCCCATTCACGCTGGAACATGGAAACGCAGCTTTTAGAAGAACCGTGTTTCTAACTCGCTGAATCTAAACATAGATGCAAATTCCTCCAGACAACGATCACACAGCAGAGCAGTTTGGAACATACGATTCTCGTGTGTTTTAGATGCAGTCTTACCCCTAATTCTTATATGCCTGTAAATGGCTGGAAATATATGTTATTAGATTCTCTAAAGAAAGTGCTTCTGAGCTGCTTAGTACAAACATGAGTTGAACTCTGTAAGTTGATAGTACACCTTGACAATCATTCTAGCAGATAGCTATGTTTTTGTTTTAGAGCCCGATATTTCTCATTAAAGCCTATATTCCCATTTACTCTGGAAAATCCAAATGCAGTTTCAGAACAAACGTGTTTCTTACTTGCTGAATCTTAACATAAATGCAACTTCCTAAGTTGAACAAACACACAGCAGAGTAGTTTCAAAGATACGTTTCTCCAGTGTTTTAGATACAGTCTTACTGCTGCTTCTTAAATGCCTGTATATGGCTGGAAATATCTGTTTCTACATTCCATTAAGAAAGGGTTTCTTTCCATTAAGAAAAGGTTTGCTGCATACACACATCAGTTTAACTATGTCAGTTGAATGTAAACCTTGACAACCATTCTTCTAACTTTCTTGGTTGTTGTTTTAGAGCCAGATACTTCTCATTATAGCCTATACTTCCAATCACACTGGAATATGCAAACCTAAATTCTAGAATAAATGTGTTTGTAACTCGCTGAATCTAAACATAGATGCAAATTCCTAAGGTGAACGATCACACAGCAGAGCAGTTTGAAAGATTCGTTTCTCCTGTGTTTTAGGCACAGTCTTCCCACTAATTCTTATTTGCCTGTAAATGACTGGAAAAAATCTGTTTCTAGGTTCTCGAAAGAAAGTGTTTATCAGCTCCTGCAAACAAACATCAGTTTAACTCTGTAAGTTGATTGTACACCTTGGCAATCATTCTGCCAGATAGGACCGTTTTAATTTTAGAGCCAGGTATTTTTCATTACAGCCTATACTCCCACTCACTCGGGAATATGCAATCGCACCTTTTAGAAGAAATGTGTTTCTAACTCACTGAATCTAAATATAGGTGCACCTCCTAAGGTGTAATAACGCACAGCACAACGGTTTGAAAGGTATGTTTCTCCAGTGTTTTAGATGCTGTCTTACTGCTAATTCTTATATACCTATATGGCTGGAAATATCAGTTTCCAGATTATGTAAAGAAAGGGATTCTGAACTGCTGCATACCCACATGAGTTGAACTCTTTAAGTTGATTGTACACCTTGACAGGCATTCTGCTAGATAGCTTCATTTTTGTTTTAGAGCCAGATATTGCTCGTTACAGCCTATATGCCCATTCACTGTGGAATATCCAAACGCAGCTTTTAGAAGAAACGTGTTTCCAACTCGCTGAATCTAAACATAGATGCAACGTCCTAAGGTCAATGAACACAGAGCAGAGCAGTTTAAAACATAGGTTTCTCCAGGATTTTAGATGCAGTCTTACTGCTAATTCTTATATTCCTGTATATGGCTTGAAATATCTGTAGGTGATTATGTAAAGAAAGGGTTTCTGAACTGCTGCATACACATAAGTTTAAATCTCTAAGTTGAATGTACACGCTGACAACCATTCTGCTAGATAGCTCCGTTTTTTTTAGAGCCCGATATTTCTCATTACAGCCTATACTCCCATTCACTTTGGAATATCCAAATGCAGCTTTTAGAAGAAACATGTTTGTAGCTCGCTGAATGTAAACATTGATGCCACTTCCTAAGGTGAACGAACACACAAGAGAGTGGTTTGAAAGATAAGTTTCTGCTGTGTTTTAGTAGCAGTGTTACTTCTAAATCTTATATGCCTGTGTATGGCTGGAAATATCGGGTTCTAGATTCTCCATAGAAAGGGTTTCTGAACTGCTGTATAGAGACATCAGGTTATCTCTTTAAGTTGATTGCACACCTTGACAACAATTCAGCTAGAGAGCTCAGTTTTTGTTTTAGAGCCAGATATTTCTATTTACATCATATAACCCCATTCCCTCTGGAACTTCCGAATGCTGATTTTGGAAGAAATGTGTTTCTAGCTCGCTGAATATAAACATAGATGCAACATGCTAAAGTGAACCAACAAACAGCAGAGCAGGTTGAAATACACGTTTCTCCTGTGTTTTAAACGCAGTCTTGCTGTTACTTCTTATATGCCTTTATATGGCTACAAATATCCGTTTCTAGATTATCCAATGAAAGGGTTTCTGAACTGCTACATACACAAATCAGTTTACCTCTGTAATTTTAATGTACACCTTGACAAGCATTCTGCTAGATTGCTTTGTTTTTGTTTTAGTGCCAGATACTTCTCATTACAGCATGTACTCTCATTCACTCTGGAATATCCAAGCGCAGCTTTTAGAAGAACAGTGTTTCTAACTCGCTGAATCTAAACGTAGATGCAACTTCATAAGGTGATTGTACACACAGCAGAGCAGTTTGAAATATACGTTTCTCCTGTGTGTTAGACGCAGTCTTACTGCTATTTCTTTTTTTTTCCCCATTTATTTATTTTATTTCATTTTAGGTTTTGGGGTACATGTGAAGAACATGCACTATTGTTGCATATGTGCACACGTGGCAGTGTGATTTCCTGCCTTCCTCCCCATCACCTACATGTGGCATCTTTCCCCTTGCTATCTCTGCCCAGCTCCCCACCCCCCACCGTCCCTAACCTATTTCCCCCAATCTGACCCCAGATTGTAGTGCTCTCCTCCCTGTGTCCATGTGTTCTCATTGTTCAACACCCACCCATGGGTGAGAACATACCGTGTTTGATCTTCTGCTCTTCTGTCAGTTTGCCGAGAATGATGGTTTCCAGGCCCGTCCATGTCCCTACAAAGGACACAAACTCATCGTTTTTGATGGCTGCATAATATTCCATGGTGCATATGTGCCACATTTTTTCTGTCCAGTCTATCGTCGATGGTCATTTGGGTTGGTTCCAGGTCTTTGCTATTGTAAATAGCGCTGCAATGAACATTCATGTACACGTGTCCTTATAGGAGAATGATTTATATGCCTTTGGATATATACCAAGTAATGGGATTGTTGGGTCAAATGGAATTTCTGTTTCTAGGTCCTTGAGGAATCACCACACTGTCTTCCACAATGGTTGAACTAATTTACGTTCCCATCAACTGTGTAAATGTGTTCCTATTTCTCCACATCCTCTCCAGCATCTGTTGTCTCCAGGTTTTTTAATGATTGCCATTCTAACTGGCATGAGATGGTATCTCAATGTTGTTTTGATTTGCATTTCTCTAATGACCAGTGATGATGAGCATTTTTTCTATATGTTTGTTGGCCTCATGTACATCTTCTTTTGTATAGTATCTGTTCATATACTTTGCCCACTTTTGAATGGTTTTGTTAGTTTTTTTTCTTGTAAATCTACTTTAGTTCTTTGTAAATTTTGGATATCAGCCCTTTGTCAGATGGGTAAACTGCAAAAATTTTTTCCCATTCTGTTGGTTGCCGATTCGCCCTAATGACTGTTTCTTTTGCCGTGCAGAAGCTGTGGAGTTTGATTAGGTCCCATTTGTCTATTTTGGCTTTTGTTGTCAATGCTTTTGGTGTTTTGGTCATGAAGTCTTTGCCTACACCTATGTCCTGAATGGTTTTGCCTAGATTTTCTTCTAGGGTTTTTATGGTGCTAGGTCTTATGTTTAAGTCTCTAATACATGTGGAGTTAATTTTAGTGTAAGGTGTCAGGAAGTGCTCTAGTTTCTTCT
Source organism: Cebus imitator (assembly GCF_001604975.1). Lineage (NCBI taxonomy): Eukaryota > Metazoa > Chordata > Mammalia > Primates > Cebidae > Cebus > Cebus imitator. The sequence goes on along the minus strand of NW_016108189.1, from coordinate 103,191 downwards.
TTCTGCACATGGCTATCCAGTTTTCCCAACACCATTTATTAAACAGGGAATCCTTTCCCCATTGCTTGTTTTTGTCTGGTTTCTCAAAGATCAGTTGGTTGTAGATATGTTGTGTTGCCTCCGAGACCTCTGTTTTGTTCCATTGGTCTATATGTCTGTTTTGGTACCAGTACCATGCTGTTTTGATTACTGTAGACTTGTAGTATAGTTTGAAGTCCTGTAGTTTGATGCCTCCAGCTTTGTTCTTTTTGCTTAGAATTGACTTGGCTATGCAGGCTCTCTTTTAGTTCCATATGAAGTTTAATGTGGTTTTTTCCAGTTCTGTGAAGAAGCTCGTTGGTAGCTTGATGGGGATAGCATTGAATCTGTAAATTACTTTGGGCAGTATGGCCATTTTCACGATATTGATTCTTCCTAACCTTGAACATGGAATGTTTCTCCATCTATTTGGGTCCTCTCTTATTTCGTTGAGTAGTGGCTTGTAGTTCTCCTTGAAGAGGCCTTTTACGTTCCTTGTTAGTTGTATTCCTAGGTATTTTTTCTGTTTGTGGCAATTGTGAATGGAAATTTGTTCTTGATTTGGCTCTCTTTAAGTCTGTTATTGGTGTATAGGAATGCATGTGATTTTTGCACATTGATTTTGTATCCTAAGACTTTGCTGAAGTTGTTTATCAGTTTCAGGAGATTTGGGGCTGAGATGATGGGATCTTCTAGATATACAATCATGTCCTCTGCAAATAGAGACAATGTGACTTCCTCCTTTCCTATTTGAATACACTTTATTTCTGTTTCTTGCCTGATTGCTCTGGCTAGATCTTCTAGTACTATATTGAATAGGAGTGGAGACAGAGGGCCTCCTTGTCTAGTGCCACATTTCAAGGGGAATGCTTCCAGCTTTTGCCCATTCAGTATGATACTGGCCGTTGGTTTGTCGTAAATAGCTTTTATTATTTTGAGATATGTTCCATCAATACCTAGCTTATTGAGGGTCTTTAGCATAAAGGGCTGTTGAATTATATCAAATGCCTTCTCTGCATTAATTGAGATAATCATGTGTTTTTGTCTTTGGTTCTGTTTATGTGGTGAATTACATTTTTAGACTTGTATATATGGAACCAGCCTTGCATCCCCGGGATGAAGCCTGTTTGATCATGGTGGATAAGCTTTTTGATGTGCTGTTGCAATCAGATTGTCAGTATTTTATTGAAGATTTTTGCATCTATGTTCATCATGGATATTGGCCTGAAGTTTTCTTTTCTTGTTGAGTCACTGCCGGGTTTTGGAATCAGGATGATGTTCGTCTCATAGAATGATTTGGGAAGAATTCCCTCTTTTTGTATTGTTTGGACTAGTTTCAGAAGGAATGATACCATAACCTGTTTGTAAGTCTGATAGAATTCGGCTGTGAACCCTTCTGGACCTGGGCTTTATTTGGGTGGTAAGCTCTTAATTGCTGCCTCAACTTCAGACCTTGTTATGGGTCTGTTCAGGGTTTCGGTGTCTTCCTGGTTTAGGCCTGGCAGGAGGCAAGTGTCCAGGATATTTATCCATTTCTTCCAGGTTTGCTATTTTATGTGCCTAGAGTTGTTTGTAATAATCTCTGATGATGGTTTGAATTTCTGTGGAATCTGTGGTGATGTCCCCTTTATAGTTTTTTATTGCATCAATTTAGTTATTCTCTCTTTTCTTTGTTATTAATCTGGCTAGTGGTCTGTTTATTTTGTTGATCTTTTCAAAAAAACCAGCTCCTGGATTTATTTATTTTTTGAAGGGTTTTCTGTGTCTCTATCTCCTTCAGTTCTGCTCTGATCTTAGCTATTTCTTGTCTTCTGCTAGGCTTGAGTTTTTTTTTATCTTGCTCCTCTAGCTCTTTCAGTTTTGATGATAGGATGTCCATATTTTATCTCTCTTTGCTTCTCATGTGGGCACTTATTGCTACATATTTTCCTCTAGAGACTGCTTTACATGTGTCTAAGGGATTCTGTTATGTTGTTTCTTCTTTCTCGTTGGTTAGAAGAACATCTTTATTTCTGTCTTCATTTCATTGTTTATCCAGTCAACATTCAAGAGCAAGTTGTTCAGTTTCCATGAAGCTGTGCGGTTCTGGGTTAGTTTTTGAATTCAGAGTTCTAACTTGATTTCACTGTGGTCTGAGAGACTGTTTGTTACAATTTCCGTTATTTTGCATTTGCTGAGGAGAGATTTACTCCCAATTATGTGGCCAATTTTAGAGTAGGTGTGATGTGGTGCTGAGAAGAATGCATATTCTGTGGATTTCGGGTAGAGAGTTCTGTAAATGTCTATTAAGTTTGCTTGTTCCAGGTCTGAGTTCAAGTCCTGGATATCCTTGTTAATTTTCTGTCTGGTTGATCTGTCTAATATTGACAATGGTGTGTTAAAGTCTCCCGCTATAATTGTGTGGGAGCCTAAATCTCTTTGTAAGTCATTAAGAACTTGCCTTATATATCTGGGTGCCTATATATTTAGGATCGTTAGCTCTTCTTGCTGCATTGATCCTTTTACCATTATGGAATGTCCTTCTTTGTCTCTTTTGATCTTTGTTGCTTTAAAGTCTAATTTATCAGAGACAAGAATTGCGACGCCTGCTTTTTTTTGCTGTCCATTTTCTTGGTAAATCTTCCTCCATCCCTTTATTTTCAGCCTTTGTGTATTCTTGCATGTGAGATGGGTTTCGTGGATACAGCACACCAATGGGTTTTGGCTTTTTATCCAATTTTCCAGCCTGTGTCTTTTGACTGGGGCACTTAGTCCATTTACATTTAGGGTTAATATTGTTATGTGTGAATTTGATACTGCCACTTTGGTGCTAGCTGGCTGTTTTCCTCGTTAATTTATGCAGATTCTTCATTGTATTGATTCTCTTTACCATTTGGCATGTTTTTGGAGTGGTTGGTACTGGTTGTTCCTTTATATGTGTAGAGCCTGTTTCAGGAGCTCTTGTAATGCTGGCCTGGTGGTGACGAAATCTCTGAGTACTTGAATGTTCACAAAGGATTTTATTTTTCCTTCACTTATGAAGCTTAGTTTGGCTGGATAGGAGATTCTGGGTTGAAAATTCTTTTCTTTAAGGATGTTGAATATTGGCCCCCACTCTCTTCTGGCTTGTAGGATTTCTGCTGAGAGATCTGCTGTGAGTCTGATGGACTTCCCTTTGGTGGTAACCCGACCTTTCTCAATGGCTGCCCTTAGCATTTTCTCTTTCATTTCAACCCTGGTGAATCTGACGATTATGTGCCTTGGGGTTGCTCTTCTTGACGAATATTTTTGTGGTGTTCTCTGTATTTCTTGGACTTGAATGTTTGCCTCCCTTGCTAGGTTGGGGAAGTTTTCCTGGATAATATCCTGAAGAGTATTTTCCAGCTTGGATCCATTCTCTTCGTCGCATTCAGGTACGCCTATCAAACGTAGATTAGGCCTTTTCACCCAGTCCCACATTTCTTGGAGACTTTGTTCATTCCTTTTTACC
>NW_016108189.1:93674-99570 GCF_001604975.1 Cebus imitator | reverse complement strand
TTTCTTACTACCCACCTTCTGAAGTCTGATTCTGTTATTTCATCACACTCGTTCTCCATCCTACCCTGTTTCCTTGCTGCTGAGGAGTTGTGATCCCTTGTATTAGGAGAGGTGTTCTGGTTTCGGGTGTTTTCATCCTTTTTGTGCTGGCTTCTTCCCATCTTTAAGGATTTATCCACCTGTCGACTTTGTAGTTGCTGGCTTTCAGATTGAGTCTCTGAGTGGACGTTCTGTTTGTTGATGATGAGGTTATGTCTGTTTCTTCGTTTTCCTTCTGGCAGTCTGGACCCTCTACTGTAGGTCTGCTGAGGTCCACTCGAGACCCTACTTGCCTGGGGATCACCTGCAGCAGCTGCTGAACAGTAAGGGGTGATACCAGTTTTCTTCTTCTGCTATCTTTGTCCCAGAAAGATACCCGCCAAATGTCAATTGATCTCTCCTTTATAAGGTGGCTCTTTGGATATACAGGGGTCAGGGAGCTGCTTGGAGCGACGGTCTCTTCTTTATAAGAGCTCAAATGCTGAGCTGTGACCTCCATTGTTTATTCAGAGCTGCTGGGCAGGTAAGTTTATGTCTGCTGCAGCAGAGCTCATTAACCACTTTTTGATCTCAGGTGCTCTGTCCCAGGGATTTAGGGCTTTATGAGTTTCCGTTATGCTGCTGCCTTCTTTTTTCTTTTTCCTTCAGAGCTGCCCTGCCCAGCAAGGAGACAGCCTAGTCACTGTCTGCCTGTAGAGGCTTTGCTGAACTGCTGTGGCCTCTGCCTAGCTGCTGAGTGAACTTCCCTGCTGTCCTGTTTATATGAGTGTAGTTAGAACTGCCTCGGCAATAGTGGCCCACCTCTGTTAAGGCGGAGCCTCTCTGCAGTGGCCGGTTGCCTTGACAAAGGCAAGCTGCTTCAGCAATGGTGGGTTGCCTTGGCAACGGCGGACTGCCTCAGCATTGGCTGACTACCTCTGTAGTGGCGGGCTGCCTCGGCAATGGTGGACGCCCCTCCCCCATAGAGGTGGACCATCCCGGGTTCAGCTCCGTTTGCTGTGAATCTCTCAATCCAGAGAGTTTCTGATTGCTGTTCTTTTGTGGGGGTTGGACCAGCCCAGCCTGATCACCTGGATCCCTGACTCAGAGCTTTTTTTTTTTTTTTAAGTTGGTGTTCCAGTCGCCTATTGAAGAGGCGCGGGGTGGGAGGGCGGTCTGTGTGCTTCCCCCTGCAACAAGTCACTGCACTGGCTTAAACGGCAGCACTGAGATTCATGGTGCTTTTTTTGCCGTGGAATCTACACTCCTGGTTCCCTGCACAGTCCCCTTTTTAAACAGAAGAATGGGCGACTTGCCATGGCTCCAATTGCCAGCCAAAAGGGCACCTGGGCTGGTGTATTTTGTACAGAGAACCACTGCTCCAGGGTGCCGGCAAAGAAGCCACGCGGGGCAAAGCAGGGACATGGGCCGGCACAGCCAACTTGGCCGAAAAAGACACGCTGGAGACCCATGGAGCTCCTACACCTGGGAATTTCCTAGTCAGTGGGCAATAAAAATTCATTGTCCACTCACCTTCTATGCTTTCACTAGGAGCTGCAATCCTGAACTGTTCCAAAACGGCCATTTGGATAGATCACTACTAATTCTTATATGCCTGTATATGGCTGGAAATATCCGTTTCTGGATTCTCCAAAGAAAGGGTTTCTGAACTGCTACATAAACACATCAGTTTATCTCTGTAAGTTGACTGAACACCTTGACAACCATTCTGCTGGATAACTCCGTTTTTCTTTTAGTGCCAGATATTTCTCATTACAGTCTATCCTCCCATTCACTCTGGAATATCCAAATGCAGCTTTCAGAAGAAACGTGTTTCTAACTCGCTGAATCTAAACATAGATACAACTTCCTAAGGTTAACCAACACACAGCAGAGCAGTTTCAAATATATGCTATCACTGTTTTAGATGCAGTCTTACTGCTAATTCTTATATGTCTGTATATTGCCGTAAATATTCGTTTCTGGATTCCCCAAAGAAAGGGTTTCTGAACGATACATACACACATCAGTTTAACTCTGTAAGTTGAATGTACACTTTGACAACCATTCTGCTGGACAGCTCCGTTATTGTTTTAGAGCCAGATATTTCTCATTACGGCATATACTCCAATTCCCTCTGGAATATCCAAACCCAGCTTTTAGAAGAAACGTGTTTCTAACCCCCGAATCTAAACATATATGCAACTTCCTAAGGTGAACGAACACACAGCAGAACAGTTTGAAATACACATTTCTCCTCTGTTTTAGGCTCAGTCTTACGGCTAATTCTTATATTCCTGTATATGGTTGGAAATATCCCTTTCTAGACTCTCGAAAGAAAGGGTTTCTGAACTGCTACATACACCAGTCAGGTTAACTCAATAAGTTGAAAGCACATACTGACAACGATTCTGCTAGATAGCTCCGTTTTGTTTTAGAGCCAGATACTTCTCATTATAGCATATACTCCAGTTCATTCTGGAATATCTAATCGCAGCTATTAGAAGAAACGTGTTTCTAACTTGCTGAATCTTAACATAGATGTAAGGTCCTAAGGTGAACGAACACAAAGTAGGCGGTTAGAAATATACGTTTCTTCTGTGTTTTAGAGGAAGTATTACTGCTAATTCTTATATGCCTGTATATGGCAGGAAATATTCGTTTCTAGATTCTCTAAAGAAATTGTTTCTGAACTGCTACATACAAACGTCAGTTTAGCTTTATAAGTTGAATGTACACCTTGACAACCATTCTGGAACTTCCTAAGATGAACAAGCACACAGCAGAGAAATTTGAAATATATGTTTCTGCTGTGTTTTAGATGCACTCATAGTGCTAATTCTTACAGGCCTGTATATGGCTGGAAATACCTTCTCTAGATTCTCCAAAGAAAGGGTTTCTGTACACTACATACACACATGTGTTCAACTGTGTAAGCTAAATGTACACTTTGACAACCATTCCGCTAAGTAGCTCCATCTTTGTGTTGGAGCCAGATATTTCTCATTACAGCATATACTCCCATTCACTCTGGAATTTGCAAACACAGCTTTTAGAAGAAACGTGTTTCTAACTCGCTGAATCTACACATAGATGCAACTTTCTAACGTGAACGAACACTCAGCAGAGTATTTTGAAATATACGTTTCTCCTGTGTTTTAAACACAGTCTTACTGCTAATTCTTATATGCCTGTATATGACAGGAAATATCCGTTTCTAGATTCTCCTAAGGAAAGTTTTCTGAACTACTACATACACACATCAGTTTAACTCTGTAAGTTGAATGTAAACCTTGAAAACCATTCTACTAGATAGCTCCATTTTTGTTTTAGAGCCAAATATTTCTCATTACACAATATTCTCCCAATAACCCTGGAATATCCAAATGCAGCTTTAGAATACACGTGTTTCTAACTCCCTTAATCTAAACATAGATACAACTTCCTAAGTTGAACAAACACACAGCAGAGCATTAGAAATCTACGTTTCTGCTGTGTTTTAGATGCAGTCTTACAGCTGATTCTTATAAGGCTGGAATTATCCGTTTCTAGATTCTCCAAAGATAGGGTTTCTGAACTGCTACCTACACACATCAGTTTATCTCTGCCAGTTGATTTTACACTTAAAACCCATTCTGCTAGATAACTCTGTTTTTGTTTTAGAGCCAGATATTTCTCATTACAGCCTATGCTTCCATTCACTCTGGAATATCCAAACACAGCTTTTAGAAGAATCGTGTTTGTAACTCGCTGAATCTAAATATAGATGCAACTTCTTAAACTGAACGAACTCACAGCAGAGACGTATGAAAGATACGTTTCTCCTTTGTTTTAGACGGAGTTTTACTGGTAATTCTTATATGCCTGTATATCGCTGGAAATATCTGTTTCTAGATTCTCCAGAGAAAGGGTTTCTTAATGGCTGCATACACACGTCTGTATAACTCTGTAAGTTGATTGCACAACTTGACAGCCGTTCTGCTAGATAGCTTCGTTTCTGTTTTAGAGCCAGACATATCTGATGATAGCCTATACTCCCATTCACTCTGGAATATCCCATCGCAGCTTTTAGAAGAAACGTGTTTCTAACTCGCTAAATCTAAACATAGGAGCAACTTCCTAAGTTAAACGAACACACAGCAGAGCATTTTGAAATATACATTTCTCCTGTGTTTTAGGGACAGTCTTACTGCTAATTATTATATGCCCTTTAAGGCTGTTAATATCTGTTTATAGATTTTCTAAAGAAAGTGTTTCTGAAGTCCTGCATTCACACATCAGTTTAACTCTGTATGTTGATTGAACACCTTGACAACCATTCTGCTAGATAGCTTCATTTGCGTTTTAGAGCCAGATATTTCTCATTACAGCCTATACTCCCATTCACTCTGGAACATCCAACGGCAGATTTTGAAGAAACGTGTTTCTAATTTGCTGAATCGAAACACAGATGCAACTTCCTAAGGTGAATGAACACATAGCAGAGCACTTTGAAAGATACGTTTCACCTGTGCTTTGGACGCAGTCTTACCGGTAATTCTAATATGCCTGTAAATGGGTGGAAATATCTGTGTCTAGATCAGCAAAAGAAAGTGTTTTTCAGCTGCTGCATATAAATATCAGTTTAACTCTGTAAGCTGACAGTACACCTTGACAATCAATCCACTACATAGCTCCGTTTTTTTATAGAGCCAGATATTTCTCATTACAGCCTGTACTCCCATTCACTCTGGAATATCCAAGGACAGATTATGGAAGATACGTGTTTTTAACTCGCTGAATTTAAACAGAGATGCAGCGTCGTAAGGTGAAGGAACACACAGCAGAGCAGTTTGAAACACACGTTGCTCCTGTGCTTTGGATGCAGCCTTACTGCGAATGTTTTTGTGCCCTCCATGGCTGGAAATATCTGTTTCTAGATTCTCTATGGAAAGGGTTTCCGAACCTCTGCATAGACACATCAGTTTAACTCTGTAAGTTGTATGTACACCTTGACAATCATTAAGCTAGATAGCTCTGTTATTGTTTTAGAGCCAAATATTTCTCATTACAGACTATACTCCCATTCACTCTGGAATATCCAAATGCAGCTTTTAGAAGAAGCGTGTTTCCAACTCGCTGAATCTAAACATAGATGCAACTTCCTAAAGTGAAGGAACACACAGCAAAGCAGTTTGAAACGTACATTTCTCCTTGTGTTTTAGACACCATCTTACTCCTAATTCTTATATGCCTGTATAGGGCTGAAAATATCTTTCTCTATATTCTCCAAAGAATGGGTTTGTGAACTTGTGCATACACACATCAGTTTAACTCTGTAGCCTGAATGTACACCATGACAACGATTCTGCTAGTGAACTTCATTCTTGTTTTAGAGCCATATATTTCTCATTGCAGCCTATAATCCCATTCACTCTTAAATATCCAAACACTGCTTTTAGAAGAAACGTGTTTGTTTCTCGCTGAATCTAATATAGATGCAACTTCCTAAAGTGAACAAGCACACAGCACAGCAGTTTGAAAGATACGTTTCTCGTGTGTTGCAGACACAGCATTACTGCTAATTTTTATTTGCCTGTACATGCCTGGAAGTCTCTGTTTCTGGTTATGTAAAGAAAATGTTTCTCAACTGCTGCATACACACATCAATTTGATTCTCTAAGTTGAATGTGCACCTTGACATCCATTCTGCTAGATAGCTCCATTTTTGTTTTAGAGCCAGATATTTCTCGTTACAGCCTATACTCCCATTCTCTCTTTAATATCCAAACACATCTTTTAGAAGAAACGTGTTTCTAACTCGTTGAATCTAATCATAGATGCAACTTACAAAGGTGACTGAAAGGCAGCAAAGCAGTTTGAAAGATAAGTTTCTCCC
>NW_016108189.1:92424-93649 GCF_001604975.1 Cebus imitator | reverse complement strand
TATCTGTTTCTAGATTCCATAAACAAAGGGTTTGTGAACTGCTGCATAGAAACATCAGTTTAACTATGTCAGTTGAATATACACCTTTACAATCTATTTGTTTTAGAGCCAGATATTTCTTATTACAGCCTATACTCCCATTCACGCTGGAACATGGAAACGCAGCTTTTAGAAGAACCATGTTTCTAACTCACTGAATCTAAACATAGATGCAAATTCCTCCATTCAATGATCACACAGCAGAGCAGTTTGAAACATACGATTCTCGTGTGTTTTAGACGCAGTCTTACCCCTAATTCTTATATGCTTGTAAATGGCTGGAAATATATGTTACTAGATTCTCTAAAGAAAGTGTTTCTGAGCTGCTGCGTACAAACATGTGTTGAACTCTGAAAGTTGATAGTACACCTTGACAATCATTCTGGTAGATAGATCTGTTTTTGTTTTAGAGTGGGATATTTTTCATTATAGCCTATATTCCCATTTACTCTGGAATATCCAAACGCAGATTTTAGAAGAAACCTGTTTCTGACTTGCTGAATCTAAATATAGATGCAACTTCCTAAGATGAATGAACACAAAGCAGAGCACTTTGAAATATTCGTTTCATCTGTGTTGTAGATGCAGTCTTACTGCTAATACTTACATCCCTTACATCCCTGTATACGGCTGGGAATACCTGTTTCTAGATTATGTAAAGACAGGGTTTCTGAACTGCTGCATACACACATCAATTTAACTCTCTATGTTGAATGTAAACTATTCTTCTTGATAGTTTTTTTTTTTTTTTTTTTTTGTTTTAGAGCCAGATGTTTCTCATTACAGCCTATAATCCCATTCTCTCTGGAATACCCAAACACACCTTTCAGAGGAAATGTGTTTCTAACTAGCTGAATCGAAACATAGATGCAACTTCCTAACGTGAAAGAACACACAGCATAGCAGTTTGAAGATAGGTTTCTTCTGTGTTTTAGATCCCGTCTTCCTGCTAAACTTAAATGCCTGTATATGGCTGGAAATATCTGTTTCTAGATTCCATAAACAAAGGGTTTGTGAACTGCTGCATAGAAACATCAGTTTAACTATGTCAGTTGAATATACACCTTTACAATCTTATTGCTAGATAGCCCGATATTTCTTATTACAGCCTATACTCCCATTCACGCTGGAACATGGAAACGCAGCTTTTAGAAGAACCATGTTTCTAACTCACTGAATCTAAACA
>NW_016108189.1:81430-92409 GCF_001604975.1 Cebus imitator | reverse complement strand
GAATATCCAAACGCAGCTTTTAGAACAAACGTGTTCCTAACTCGCTGAAACTAAACATAGATGCAACTTCCTAAGGTGAACGAACACAAAGCAGAGCAGTTTGAAACATACGTTTCTCCTGTGTTTTAGACGCAATCTTACTGCTAATTCTTATCGTCTTGTGTATGCCTGGAAATTCTCTAAAGAACGTGTTTCTGAGCTGCTGCGTACAAACTTGAATTGAACTCTGTAAGTTGATAGTACACCTTGACTATCGTTCTGGTAGATACCACTGTTTTTGTTTTAGAGCCCGATATTTCTCATTATAGCCTATATTCCCATTTACTCTGGAATATGCAAACGCAGTTTCGGAAGAAACGTGTATTTTACTTGCTGAATCTAAACATAGATGCAACTTCCTAAGTTGAACAAACACACAGCAGAGTAGTTAGAAATGTACGTTTCTCTGGTGTTTTAGATACAGTCTTACTGCTATTTCTTAAAAGCCTGTATATGGCTGGAAATATCTGTTTCTAGATTCTATTAAGAAAGGGTTTGCGAACTTCTGCATACACATATCAGTTTAGCTATGTCAGTTGAATGTAAACCTTGACAACCATTCTTCTAGCTTTCTCGATTTTTGTTTTAGAGCTAGATATTTCTCATTATAGCCTATACTTCCATTCACACTGGAATATCCAAACCCAGCTTTAGGAAGAAATGTGTTTCCAACTCGCTGAATCTAAACATAGATGCAAATTCCTAAGGTGAACGATCACACAGCACAGCAGTTTGAAATTTACGTTCTCCTCCTGTGTTTTAGACGCAGTCTTACTGCTAATTCTTATTTGCCTGTAAATGACTGGAAAAATCTGTTTCAAGATTCTTGAAGCAAAGTGTTTATTAGCTCCTGCATACAAACATCAGTTTAACTCTGTAAGTTGATTGTACACCTTGACAGTCATTCTGCTAGATAGATTCGTTTTAGTTTTAGAGCCAGATATTTTTCATTACACCCTATACTCCCATTCACTCTGGAAATATGCAATCACAGCTTCTAGAAGAAACATGTTTCTAACTCGCTGAATCTAAATATAGGTGCAACTTCCTAAGGTGTAGTAACACACAGCACAGCAGGTTGAAAGGTACAATTCTCCATTGTTTTAGATGCTGTCTTACTGCTAATTCTCATATGCCTGTATACGGCTGGAAATATCAGTTTCCCGATTATGTAAAGAAAGGGATTCTGAACTGCTGCATACACAGATCAGTTTAACTATGTCAGTTAAATGTTAACATTGAGAACCATTCTGCTAGATAACTCCATTTTTGTTTTAGAGCCAGATATTCCTCATTACAGCCTATACTTCCATTCACACTGGAATATCTAAACCCAGCTTATAGAAGAAACGTGTTTCTAACAAGGTAAATCTAAACATAGATGCAAATTGCTAAGTTGAACGATCACACAGTAGAGCAGTTTGAAAGATACATGTCTCCTGTGTTTTAGACACAGTCTTACCACTAATTCTTATATGCCTGTAAATGACTGGAAATATCTGTTTCTATATGCTCGAAAGAAAGTGTTTATGAGCTGCTGCATACAAACATCAATATAACTGCGTAAGTTATATGTATACCTTGAGAACCATTCTGCCAGATACTTTCCTTTTTGTTTTACAGCCAGATATTTCTCAGTACAGCCTATACTCCCATTTACTCTGGAATATTCAAATGCAGATATTAGAAGAAATGTGTTTCTAACTCGCTGAATCTAAACTTAGATGCAACTTCCTAAGGTGAATGAACACACAGCAGTGCAGTTTGAAATATACGTTTCTCCTGTGTTTTAGAGGCAGTCTTCCTGCTCATTCGTATATGCCTGTATATGGCTTTAAATATCTGTTTCTAGATTCTCCAAAGAAAGGGTTTGTGAACTGCTGTATACACACATCAGTTTAACTGTGAAAGGTGAATGTACCTCTTAAGAACCATTCTGCTAGCTAGCTCCGTTTTTGTTTTTGAGCCAGATATTTCTCTTTACAGACTACACTCCCATTCACTCTGGAATATCCAAACGCAGCTTTCAGAAGAAACGTGTTTCTAACTCGCTGAATCTAAACAGAGATGCAACTTCCTAAGGTGAGCAAACCCACAGCAGAGCAGTTTGTAAGATACTTTTCTCTTGTGTTTTTCATGCAGTCTTGCTGTTAATTCTTAAATGCCTGTATATGCCTGGAAATATATGTTTCTAGATTCCATAAAGAAAGGTTTTCTGAACTGCTGCATACACACATCAGTTTAAGTATGTCAGTTGAATGTACAGCTTTACGATTATTCTGCTAGATAGCTCCGTTTTTGTTTTAGAGCCAGATATTTCCCATTGTAGCCTATACGACCATTCACTCTGGAATATCCAATCTCAGCTTTTAGAAGAAACGTGTTTCTAACTCGCTGAATCTAAACACAGATGCAACTACCTAAGGTGAACAAACACACAGAGGAGGATTTGGAAAGATACGTTTCTTCTGTGTTTTAGTCCAATTCTTACTGGTATTTCTTATATGCCTGCATTTGGCTGTATATGTCTGTTTTTTTATTCTCCCCAAAAACTGTTTCTGAACTGCTGCATCAACACAGCAGTTTAACTCTGTAAGTTGAATGCACACATTGAAAACCATTCTGTTAGATACGTACTTTTTCTTTTAGAGCCAGATATTTCTCATTACAACATATACTCCCATTCACTCTGGAATATCCAAATGCTGCTTCTAGAAGAAATGTGTTTATAACTCGCTGAATGTAAACAATGATGCAACTTCCCAAGGTGAATGAACACAAAGCAGTGTAGTTTGAAAGATACATTTCTCCTGTGTTTTAGATGCAGTCTTTCTGCTAATTCTTACATGTGTGCATATGGCTGGAAATATCTGTTTCTGGATTATGTAAAGAGAGGGTTTCTGAACTGAGGCATACACACATCAGTTTAACTCTATAAGTTGAATGTACACCTTGACAATGATTTTGCTAGATAGTTCCGTTTTTGTTTTAGAGCCAGATATTTCTCATTACAACCTATACACCCAATCACTCTGGAACATCCAAACGCAGCTGTTAGAAGGAATGTGTTTCTAACTCGCTGAATGTAAACATAGATGCAACTTCCTAAGGTCAACGAACACAGAGCAGAGCAGTTTGAAACATACGTTTCTCCAGTATTTTAGATGCAGACTTGCTGCTAATTCTTATATTCCTGTTTTTGGCTTGAAATATCTGTATGTGATTATGTAAAGAAAGGTTTCTGAACTGCTGCATAGACACATGAGTTTAACTCTCTAAGTTGAATGTACACCCTGAAAACCATTCTGCTAGGTAGCTCCATCTTTTTTTTAGAGCCAGATATTTCTCATTACAGTCTATACTCCTATTCACACTGGAATATCTAAACCCAGCTTATAGAAGAAACGTGTTTCTAACTAGGTAAATCTAAACATAGATGCAAATTCCTAAGTTGAACGAACACACAGCAGAGCAGTTTGAAAGATATGTTTCTTCTGTGTTTTAGATGCAGTCTTACTGTTATATCTTATATGCATGCATTTGGCCAGACATGTCTGGTTTTAGATTCTCCCCAGAAAGGGTTTCTGAACTGGTGCATACACACAGAAATGTACTTCTGTACGTTGAATGCTGACATTCAAAAGCATTCTGTTAGATAGCTTTGTTTTCCTTTTAGAGCCAGGTATTTCTCATTACAGCCTATACTCCCATTTATTCTGGAACATGCAAATGCTGTTGCGAGAAGAAAGGTGTTTCTAACTCGCTGAATGTAAACATAGGTGTAACTCCCTAAGGTGAACGTACACACAGCAGAGCAGTTTGAAAGGTAAGTTTCTTCTGTGTTTTAGATGCAGTCTTACCGCTGTTTCTGATATGCCTGCATTTGGCCTGAAATCTCTGTTTTTAGATTGTCTCCAGAAAAGGTTTCCGAACTGCTGAATACACAAAACAGCTTAACTTTGTAAGTTGAATGCACACATGGAAAACCTTCTGTTAGATAGCTCCGTTTTCCTTTTAGTGCCAGATATTCTTCATTACAGGATATACTAGCATTCACTCTGGTATAGCCAAACCCTGGTCCTATAAGAAAGGTGTTTCTAACTCGCTGCATCTAAAAGTACAAGAAGCTCCCTAAGGTGAATAAACATACAGCAGAGCAGGTTGAAAGATATGTTTCTTCTGTGTTGTAGATGCAGTTTTACTGCTATTGCTTATACGCCTGGTTTTGGCTGGAAATGTCTGTTTTGAGATTCTCCTCAGAAAGGGTTTTGGAACTGCTGCATACACACATGAGTTTAACTCTTTAAGTTGAATGCACACCTTGACCACGATTATGTTAGATAGCTCCATGTTTGTTTTTGAGCCAGGTATTTCTCATTGCAGCATATACTCCCATTCACTCTTTAATAACCAAACGTTGTAATATATACGTCTTTCTAACTCGCTGAAACTAAAGATAGTTGCAACTTCCTCAGGTGAAGGAACACACAGCAGAGCAGTTTGAAACATAAGTTTCCTCTGAGTTTTAAACGAATTTTTACTGCTATTACTTATATGTCTGCATTCGGTTGGAAATATCTGTTTTTAGATTGTCCCCAGAAGGGTTTCTGAGCTGCTGCATACACACAGCAGTTTCACTCTGTAAGTTGAATGTAGACGTTGAAAGCCATTTTGTTAGTTAACTCCGTTTTCCTTTTAGACCCAGATATTTCTCATTACAGCATACACTCCCATTCACTCAGGAATATCCAAACGCTGCTCCTAGTTAAAAGGTGTTTCTACCTGCTGAATCTAAACATAGATACAACTCTGTAAGGTGAAGGAACACACAGTGGAGCAGTTTGAAAGGTGTTTTAGTCAAATTCTTACTGGTATTTCTTATATGCCTGCATGTGGCTGTATATGTCTGTTTTTAGATTCTCCCCAGAAAGGGTTTCTGAACTGCTGCATACACACTGCAGTTTAACTCTGTAAGTTGAATCCACACATTGAAAACCATTCTGTTAGATACGTCCTTTTTTTTTAGAGCCAGATATTTCTCATTACAGCATATACTCCCATTCACTCTGGAATATCCAATCGCTGCTCCTAGAAGAAATGTGTTTCTAACTCGCTGAATGTAAACAATGATGCAACTTCCTAAGGTGAGTGAACACACAGCAGAGTTTTTTGACAGATACATTTCTCCTTTGTTTTAGATGAAAGCTTTCTGCTAATTCTTATATGCGTGTATATGGCTGGAAATGTCTGATTCTAGATTCCCCAAAGAAAGGGTTTCTGAACTGCTGCATACACACATCCCTTTAACTCTGTAAGTTGAATATAAATGTTGAACAACCATTCTGCTAGATGGCTCCGTTTATGTTTTAGAATCAGATATTTCTCATTACAGCCTATATTCCCATTCAGCCTGCAATATGCAAACGCAGCTTTTAGAAGAAACGTATTTCTAACTTGGTGAATTTAAACATAGATGCAATTTGCTAATGTGAACGAACACACAGCAGAGCAGTTTGAAAGATACGTTTTTCCTCTGTTTTAGATGCAGTCTTACTGCTAATTCTTATATGCCTGTATATGACTGGAAATATGTGTTTCTAGATGATCAAGAGAAAGGGTTTCTGACATGCTGCATACACAATCAGTTTGACTCTGTAAGTTGATTGTACACCTTGAAAACCATTTTGCTATATAGCTTCCTTTTTGTTTTAGAGCCAGATATAAACACAGCTTTTAGAAGAATCCTGTTTCTAATTCGCTGAATCTAAACATAGATGCAACTTTCTAAGTTGAACAAACACACAGCAGAGCAGTTTGAAAGATACGTTTCTCCCGTGTTTTAGGTGCAGTCTTACTGCTAATTCTTATATGCCTATAAATGGCTGGAAATATCTGTTTCTAGATTCTTCAAAGAAAGGGTTTGCGAACTGCTGCATACACTCAGTACTTTAACTCTATAAGTTGAATGAACACCGTGACAACCATTCTGCCAGATAGCTCTGTTTTTGTTTTAGAGCCAGATGATTCTCATTACAGCCTATACTCCCATTCACTCTGGAACATCCAAACACAGCTTTTAGAAGAAACGTGTTTATAACTCGCTGACTCTAAATATACATGCAACTTCATATGGTGAACGAACACACAGCAGATCAGTTTGAAAGATATGGTCCTCCTGTGTTTCAGATGTAGTCTTACAGGTAATTTTTATATGGCTGTATACGGCTGCAAATATCACTTTCTAGATTCTCCAAAGAAAGGGTTTCTGCACTGCTGTATAGACACATCAGTTTATCTCTTTAAGTTGATTGTACCCCTTGATAACCATTCAACTAGATAGCTCCATTTTTGTTTTAGGGCCAGATATTTCTCATTACAGCCTAAACTCCCATTCACTATGGAATATTCAAATGCAGCTTTTAGAAGAAACGTATTTCTAACTCGCTGAATTTAACTTAGATTCAAATTCCTAAGGTTAACGATCACACAGCAAAGCAGTATGAAAATTCTTTTTCTCCTGTGATTTAGACACAGTCTTCCTGCTAATTCTTATAGGCCTTTAAATGGCTGGAGATATCTGTTTCTAGATTCTCGAAATAAAGTGTTTCTGAGCTACTGCATACAAACATCAGTTTAACTCTGAAAGTAGATTGTACACCTTGACAATGATTCGGTTAGATTGCTCCGTTTTTGTTTTAGAGCCAGACACTTTTCATTACAGCCTATGCTCCCATTTACTCTGGAATATCCAAACGTAGCTTTTAGAAAAAAACGTGTTTCTATTTCGCTGAATCTAAACATAGATGCAACTTCCTAAGGTGAATGAACACAGAGCAGAGCAGCTTGAAATATACGTTTCTCCTGTGTTTTAGATGCACTCTTAAAGCTAATTCTTAAATGCCAGTATATGGCTGGAAATATCTGTTTCCAGATCCCATAAAGAAAGTGTTTCTGAATTGCTACATGCACACATCGGTTTAACTATGTCAGTTGAAGGAACATCTTTACAACCGTTCTGCTAGATAGCTCCATTTTTGTTTTAGAACCAGATATTTCTAATTACGGCCTATACTCAATTCACTCTGGAATATTCAAACACAGATTTTAGAAGAAAAGTGATTCTAACTCGCTGAATCTAAACATAGATGCAACTTCCTATGGTGAAGAAACACAAAGGAGAGAAGTATGAAAGGTACGTTTCTCCTGTGTTTTGGACACAGCCTTACAGCTAATTCTTAGGTGCCCCTTTTGGCTGTTAATTTCTGTTTCTAGATTGTCCAAAGAAAGGGTTTCTGAACTGAGGCATATACCCATCAGTTTAATTGTGTAAGTTGATTGTATACCTTGATAACCGTTCTGCTAGATACCTTCGTTTTTGTTTTAGAGCCAGATATTTCTCATTACAGCCTCTATTCCCATTCACTCTAGAATATCCAAACGCAGCTTTTAGAAGAAACGTTTTTCTAACTCACTGAATCTAAACATAGATGCAACTTCCTGGGGTGAACCTACACACAGCAGAGCAGTTTGAAAGATATGTTTGACCTGTGTTTTAGACGCAATCTTACTGCTAATTCTTATATGCCTGTATATGACTGAAAATTCTGTTTCTAGATTCTCCCAAGAAAGCGTTTGTTAATTTCTGCAAACATACATCAGTTTAACTGTGAAACGTGACTGTACACCTTGACAACCATTCCACTTGATAGCTCTGTTTTTGTTTTAGAGCCAGAGATTTCTCATACGGGCTATTCTCCTTCACTCTGGAATATCCAAACGAAGCTTTTAGAAGAAACGTGTTTCTAACTCGCTGGATCAAAACATAAATGCAACTGACTAAGGTGAACTAGCACACAGCAGAGCAATGTTAAAGATAAGTTTTTCCTGTGTTTTAGACGCAGTCTTACTGCTAAATCTTATGTGCCTGTATATTGCTGGAAGTATCTGTTTCTAGATACACCTTGACAATGATTCAGCTAGATAGCTCCGCTTTTGTTTTAGAGCCAGATATTTCTCTTTACAGCCTACACTCCCATTCACACTGGCATATTCAAAATGAGCTTTTAGAAGAAACGTGTTTCTAATTCGCTGAATCTAAACACAGATGAAAATTCCTAAGGTGAATGAACACGCAGCTGAACAGTGTGAAAGATACGTTTCTCCTGTATTTTAGGTGCAGTCTTACTTCTAATTCTTATATGCCTGTATATAGCTGGAGATGTCCGTTTCTAGATTCTCAAAAAAGGGGTTTCTGAACTGCTACATACACACATCAGTTTATCTGTTTATGTTGATTTTACACCTTAAAAACCATTCTGCTAGATAACTCCGATTTTGTTTTAGAGCCAGATATTTCTCATTACAGGCTACACTCCCATTCACTGTGGAATATTCAAACGCAGCTTTTAGAAGAATCATGTTTATAACTCGCTGAATCTAAATATAGATGCAACTTCCTAAAGTGAAAGAACGCTCAGCAGAGTAGTTTGAAAGATACATGTTTCCTGTGTTTTAGACGCAGTCTTACTGCTAATTCTTATATGCCTGTACATTGCTGGAAATATCTGTTTTCAGATTCTCCAACGAAAGGATTTCTGAAGTGCTGCATACACACGTCTGTATAACTCTGTAAGTTAATTGTACACCTTGAAAACAATTCTGCTAGATAGCTTCCTTTCTGTTTTAGAGCCAGACATATCTGTTGACAGCCTATAGTCACATTCACTCTGGAATATCCCATCGCACCCTTTAGAAGAAACCTGTTTCTAACTCGCTGAATATAAACATATATGCAATTCCCTAAGGTAAACGAACAGACAGCAGAGCATTTTTATATATACGTTTCTCCTGTGCTTCAGGGGCAGTCTTACTGCTAATTCTTATATGCCCTTTATGGCTGGAAATATCTGTTTATAGATTCTCTAAAGAAAGTGTTTCTGAACTATTGCATTCACACATTGGTTTAACTCTGTATGTTGATTGTACACCTTGACAACCATTCTGCTAAATAGCTTCGTTTTTGTTTTAGAGCCAGATATTTCTCATTAAACCTTATACTCCAATTCACTCTGGAATATCCAAACGCAGCTTTTTGAAGAAACGTGTTTGTAACCCACTGAATCTTAACATAGATGCAACTTCCTCAGATGAACAAACACACAGCAGAGCATTTTGAAAGATACGGTTCCCCTGTGATTTATATGCATTCTTACTGCTAATTTTTATATGCCTGTATACGGCTGGAAATATCTGATTCTAGATTCTGCCGAGACAGGGTTTCTGAGCTGCTGCATACACATCAGTTTAACTCTGTAATGTGAATGTACACGTTGACAACCATTCTGCTAGATAGCTTCGTTTTTGTTTTACCGCCAGATATTTCTCATTACAGCCTACACGCACATTCACTCTGGAATATCCAAACGCAACTTTTAGAAGAAGCATATTTCTATCTCACTGAACGGAAACAGAGATGTAACTTCCTAAGGTGAAAGAAACCACAGCAGAACAGGTTGAAGGATACGTTTCTCCTGTGTTTTAGACGCAACCTTGCTGCTAATTCTTAAATGCCTCTATATGGATGGAAATATCCGTTTCTAGATTCTCCAAAGAAAGGGTTTCTGAACTACTACATTTACACATCAGTTTAATTCTGCAAGCTGAACGTACACCTTCACAACCATTCTGCTAGATAACTTCGTTTTTGATTTAGAGCCAGATATTTCTCATTACAGCATATACTCCCATTTACTCTGGAATATCCAAACACAGCTCTTGGAAGAAAGGTGTTTCCAACTCGCTGAATCTAAACTTAGATGCAACTTCCTAACGTGAAAGAACAAACAGTAGAGCACTTTGAAATATACGTTTCTCCTTTGTTTTAGACGCAGTCTTAATGCTAATTCTTATATGCCTGCATATTGCTGGAAATATCCGTTTCTAGATTCTCCAAATACGGCTTTCTGTACTGCTGCATATGCACAGCAGTTTAACTTGTAAGTTGAATATAAACCTTGAGAACCATTCTGCTAGATAGCTCCATTTTTATTTTAAAGCCAGCTATTTCTCATTACAGCATGCACTCCCATTCACTATGGAATATCCAAATGCAGCTTTTAGAAGAAACGTGTTTCCAACTCGCTGAATCTAAAGATAGATGCAACTTCTAAAGGTGAACCAACACACAGTAGAGTAGTTTGAAATATACGTTTCTCCAGTGTTTTAGATGCAGTCTTTCTGCTTATTCTTATATGCCTTCATACAGCTGGAAATATCCGTTTCTAGATTCTCCAAATAAAGGGTTTCTGACTGTTGCATACTCACATCAGATCATGTCTGCAAGTTGAATGTACACCTTGACATCCACTCTGCTACATAGCTCTGTTTTTATTTTAGAGCCAGATATTTCTCGTTATAGCATATGGCCCCATTCCCTCTGGAATATCCAAAACCTGCATTTAGAATTAACGTGTTTCTAACTCTCTGAATCTAAACATAGATGTAACTTCCTAAGGTGAACCAACACACAGCAGAGCAGTTTGGAATATGTGTTTCTCCTGTGTTTAAGACGCAGCCTTACTGCTAATTCTTATATGCCTGTATACATCTGGAAATATCCGTTTCTAGATTCTCCAAAGAAAGCATTTCTGAACAGCAACATAAACACATCAGTTTAAGTCTGCAAGCTGAATGTACACCTTGAAAACCATTCTGCTAGACAGCTCCGTTTTTGTTTTAGAGCCAGATATTTCTCATTACAGCATATACTCCCATTCACTCTAGAATATCCAAACGCAACTTCTAGAATAAACGTGTTTCCAACTCCCTGAATATCAACATAGATTCAATTTCCTAAGGAGTACCAACACACAGCAGAGCCGTTTGAAATATACGTTTCTCCTGTGTCTAAACGCAGTCTTACTGCTAATTCTTTTTTTTTT
>NW_016108189.1:75868-81215 GCF_001604975.1 Cebus imitator | reverse complement strand
CATATACACCATGGAATATTATGCAGCCATCAAAAACGATGAGTTTGGGTCCTTTGTGGGGACATGGATGAACCTGGAAACCATCATTCTCAGCAAACTGACAGGGGAGCAGAAGATCAAACACCACATGTTCTCACTCATAGGCGGGTGTTGAACGATGAGAGCACATGGACAAAGGGAGGGGAGCACTTACTGCTAATTCTTATATGCCATTATATGGCTGGAAATATCCGTTTCTAGCTTCTGCATAGAGAGAGTTTCTGAACTGCTACATGCACACATCAGTTTAACTCTGTAATTTGAATGTACACCTTGAGAACCGTACCGCTAGATAGCTCCGTTTTTGTTCTAGAGCCAGATATTTCTCATTATGGCATATAGCCCCATTTCCTCTGGAATATCCAAAGGCTGCTTTTAGATGAAACGTGTTGCTAACGTGCTGAAATGAAACATAGATGTAACTTCCTAACGTCAATGAATACACAGCAGAACAGTTTGAAATATATGTTTCTCCTGTGTTTTAGTCGCCTTCTTACTGATAATTCTTATATGCCTCTATTTGGTTGGAAATATCTGTCTCTAGATTCACCAAAGAAAGGGTTTCTGAACTACTACATTCACACATCAGTTTAATTCTGCAAGCTGAATGTACACCTTCACAACCATTCTGCTAGATAACTTCGTTTTTGTTTTAGAGCCAGATATTTCTCATTACAGCATATACTCCCATTTACTCTGGAATATGCAAACACAGCTTTTAGAAGAAATGTGTTTCCAGCTCGCTGAATCTAAACTTAGATGCAACTTCCTAACGTGAACGAACAAACAGTAGAGCACCTTGAAATATAAGTTTCTCCTTTGTTTTAGACGCAGTCTTAATGCTAATTCTTATATGCCTGCATATTGCTGGAAATATCCATTTCTAGATTCTCCAAATACGGCTTTCTGTACTGCTGCATACACACAGCAGGTTAACACTGTAAGTTGAATATAAACCTTGAGAATCATTCTGCTAATACCTCCATTTTTATTTTAGAGCCAGATATTTCTCATTACAGCATAGACTCCGATTCATTCTGGAATATCCAAATGCAGCTTTAGAAGAAAAGTGTTTCCAACTCCCTGAATCTAAAGATAGATGCAACTTCTAAAGGTGAACCAACACACAGCAGAGCAGTTTGAAATATACGTTTCTCCTGTGTTTTAGACGCAGTCTTACTGCTAATTCTTATATGCCTGCATATGGTGGAAATATCCGTTTCTAGATTCTACATAGAAAATGTTTCTGACTGCTACATGCACATATCAGTTTAATTCTGTAATTTGACTCTACACCTTGACAACCGCTCTGCTAGATAGCTCCGTTTTTGTTCTAGAGCCAGATATTTCTCATTATAGCATATAGCCCCATTTCCTCTGGAATATCCAAATGCTGCTTTTAGAAGAAACGTGTTTCTGACTCGCTGAATTGAAACATAGATGTAACTCCCTAACGTCAACGAACACAAAACAGAGCAGTTTGAAATATACGTTTCTCCTGTGTTTTAGACGCCTTCTTACTGATAATTATTATATGTCTGTATACGGCTGGAAATATGCATTCCTAGATTCTGTAAAGAAAGGTTTTCTGAAGTGCTACATACACACATCAGTTTAACTCTGTACGTTGAATGTGCACCTTGAAAACCATTCTGCTAGATAGCTCCGTTTTTGTTTTAGAGCCAGATATTTCTCATTACAGCATACACTCCCATTCACTCTGGAATATACAAACGCAGCTTTTAGAAGAAACGTGTTTCCAACTCGCTGAATCTGTACATAGATGCAAATTCCTGAGATGAACCAACACACAGCAGAGCAGTTTGAAATATAAGTTTCTCCTGTGTTTTAGACGCAGTCTTACTGCTAATTCTTATATGCCTGTATACGGCTCGATATATCCTTTTCTAGATTCTCCAGAGAAAGGGTTTCTGAACTGCTACATACACACAGCAGTTTACGTCTGCAAGTTGAATGCACACCTTGACAACCATTCTGCTAGATAGCTCCATCTTTGTTTTAGAGCCAGATATTTCTCATTATAGCTTATGGCCCCATTCCCTCTGCAATATCCAAACCCTGCATTTAGAAGAAACGTGTTTCTAACTCGCTGAATCTAAACTCAGCTGCACTGTTCTAAGGTGAACCAACACAGCAGAGCAGATTAAAATATAAGTTTCTCCCGTGTTTTAGATGCAGTCTTACTGCTTATTCTTATATGCCTTTATATGGCTGGAAATATCCATTTCTAGATTCTCCAAATAAAGGGTTTCTTAACTGTTGCATTCGCACATCAGTTCCTGTCTGCAAGTTGAATGCCCACCTTGACATCCACTCTGCTGCATAGCTCCGTTTTTGTTTTAGAGCCAGATATTTCTCATTATAGCGTATGGCCCCATTCCCTCTGGAATATCCAAACACTGCATTTAGAATTAACGTTTTTCTAACTCGCTGAATCTCAACATAGATGCAACTTCCTAAGGTGAAACAACACACAGCAGAGCAGTTTGAAACATACATTTCTCCTGTGTTTTAGATGCAGTTTTACTGCTAATTCTTATATGCCTGTATATGGGTAGAAATATCCATTTCTAGGTTCTCCAAAGAAAGGGTTTCTGAACTGCTACACACACATATCAGTTTAACCCTGTAAGTTGAATGTACACCTTGACAACCATCCTGCTAGATAGCTCAGTTTTTGTTTCAGAGCCAGATATTTCTCATTACAGCACAGACTCCCTTTCACTCTGGAATAGCGACACGCAGCTTTTAGAAGAAAAGTGTTTCTAACTCGCTGAATCTAAACATAGATGCAAATTTCTAAGGTGAACGATAACAGAGCAGAGCAGTTTGAAAGATATGTTTCTCTTGTGTTTTAGACGCAGTCTTACCTCTAATTCTTATTTGCCTGTAAATGGCAGGAAATACCTGTTTCTAGATTCTTCAAAGTGTTTATGAGCTCCTGCATACAAACATCAGTTTAACTGTGAAAGTTGTTTGTATACCTTGACAACCATTCTGCCAGATACTTTCCTTTTTGTTTTACAGCCAGATATTTCTCAGTACAGCCTATACTCCCATTTACTCTGAAATATCCAAACGCAGATTTTAGAAGAAATGTGTTTCTAACTCGCTGAATCTAAACATTGATGCAGCTTCCTAAGGTGAGTGAGCACACAGCAGTGCAGTTTGAAATATACGTTTCTCCTGTGTTTTAGACACAGTCTCCCTGCTCATTCGTATATGCCTGTATATGGCTTTAAATATCTGTTTCTAGACTCTCCAAAGAAAGGGATTGTGAACTGCTGTATACACACATCAGTTTAACTGTGAAAGGTGAATGTACACCTTAAGAACCATTCTGCTAGATAGCTCCGTTACTGTTTTTGAGCCAAATATTTCTCTTTACAGACTACACTCCCATTCACTCTGGAATATCCAAATGCAGCTTTCAGAAGAAACGTGTTCAAACTCGCTGAATGTAAACAGAGATGCAACTTCCTAAGGTGAACAAACGCACAGCAGAGCAGTTTGAAAGATACTTTTCTCTTGTGTTTTTCATGCAGTCTTACTGTTAATTCTTAAATACCTGTAGATGGCTGGAAATATATGTTTCTAGATTCCATAAAGAAAGGTTTTCTGAACTACTGCATACATACATCAGTTTACCTATGTCAGTTGAATGTACACATTTACAACCATTCTGCTAGATAGCTCCGTTTTTGTTTTAGAGCCAGATATTTCTCATTGTAGCCTACAGGACCCTTCACTCTGGAATATCCAATCCTGGCTTTTAGAAGAAACGTGTTTCTAACTCGCTGAATCTAAACATAGGTGCAACTTCCTAAGGTGAACGAACGCACAGCAGAGCACTTTGAAAAGTACGTTTCTTCTGTGTTTTGGATGCAGTCTTACCGCTATTTCTTATATGCCTGCATTTGGTCGGACACGTCTGCTTTTAGATTATCCCCAGAAAGTGTTTCTGAACTGGTGCATACACACAGAAATTTACTCCTGTAAGTGGAATGCTGACATTGGAGAGCATTCTGTTAGATAGCTTCGTTTTCCTTTTAGAGCCAGATATCTCTCATTACAGCCTATAGTCCCATTCACTCTGGAATATCCAAACGCAGCTTTTAGAAGAAACGTGTTTCTACCTTGCTGAATATTAACATAGATGCAACTTACTGAGGTGAACGAAACACAGCAGAGCAGTTTGAAAGATACGTTTCTCCTGTGTTTTAGATGCAGTCTTACTGCTAATTTTTATATCCCTGTATATGGTTGGAAATGTCTGTTTCTAGATTATGTAAAGAAAGGAATTATGAACTGCTGCATACAGACATCAGTTTACCTCTGTATGTTGGTTGTACAGCTTGACAACTATTCTGCTAGATAGCTTCGTATTGGTTTTAGAGCGAGATATTTCTCATTACAACCTATACTCCCATTCATGCTGGAATATACAAATGCAGCTTTTAGAAGAACGTGTTTCTAACTCGCTGAATCTAAATATAAATGCAACTTCCTCAGGTGAACGAACACATGGCACAGCGGTTTGAAAGATGCATTTCACCTATGTTATAGATACAGGGTTACTGCTAATTTATATATGCCTCCATAGGCCTGGATATATCTGTTTCTAGATTCCCAAAAGAAAGAGTTACGGAGCTGCTGCATACACACATCAGTTTAACTGTGCAACTGGATTGTATAGCTTGACAACCATTCTGCTAGATAGCTCCGTTTTTGTTTTATAGCCAGATATTTCTCATTACAACATATACCACCCTTCTCTCTGGAATATCCAAACACAGATTTTAGAAGAAACATGTTTCTAACTCTCTGAATCTAAACATAAATGCAACTTCCTAAGGTGAACGAACACATTGCAGAGGAGTTTGAAAGATACATTTCTCCTGTGTTTTAGATGCAGACTTAATTCAAATTCTTAAGTGCCCTTTATGGCTGGAAATACGTTTTACTAGATTCTCTAAAGAAAGGGTTTCTGAACTGCTGGGTACACGCCTCACTTTAACTCTCTAAGTTGAATGTATACTTTGAAACCAATTCTGTTGGATAGCTCCCTTATTGTTTTAGAGCCAGATACTTCTCATTACATCCTATACTCCCATTCACTCTGGAATATCCAAACAAAGCTTTTAGAAGAAACGTGTTACCGCCTCGATGAATCTCAACACAGACGCAAGTTCCTAAGGTGAACCAACACACAGCAGAGCAGTTTAAAATATACGTTTCTCCTGTGTTTCAGACGCAGTCTTACTGCTAATTCTTATATGCCTGTATA
>NW_016108189.1:72428-75493 GCF_001604975.1 Cebus imitator | reverse complement strand
CATACACACATCAGTTTAACTCTGTAGATGAGTGTACACCTTGACAACCATTCTGCTAGATAGCTCCATTTTTGTTTTAGCGCCAGATTTTTCTCATTTCAGCCTATAGTCCTATTCACTTTGGAATACCCAAACGCAGCTTTAAGAAGAAACGTGCTTCCAACTCGCTGAATCTAAACATAGATGCAACTTCCTAAGGTGAACCAACACACAGCAGAGCAGTATGTTATATTCATTTCTCCTGTGTTTTAGACGCTGTTTTACTGCTAATTCTTATATGCCAGTAAATGGCTGGGAATATCCTTTCTAGGTTCTCCAAAGAAAGGGTTCTGAACTGCTACATACATACATCAGTTTAACTCTGTTGTTGAAAGTACAGCTTGAGAACCATTCTACTAGAGAGCTCAGTTTTTGTTTTAGAGCCAGATATTTCTCATTTCAGCCTATACTCCCATTCACTCTGGAATACCCAAATGCAGCTTTTAGAAGAAACGTGTTTCCAACTCGCTGAATCTAAACATAGATGCAACTTCCTAAGATGAACCAGCACAGAGCAGAGCTGTTTGAAATATACGTTTCTCCTGTGTGTTAGACACAGTCATACTGCTAATTCCTATATGTCTGTATAAGGCTGTAATTATCCGTTTCTAGATTCTCCAAAGAAAGGGTTTCTGAACTGCTACATACACACGTCTGTTTAACTCTGTAAGTCGAATGTACACCTTGACAACCATTCTTTTAGATTGCTCCGTTTTTTATTTAGAGCCAGATATTTCTCATTACAGCATATACTCCCATTCACTCTGGAACATCCAAATGTAGCTTTTAGAAGAAATGTGTTTCCAACTCGCTGAATCTAAACATAGATGCAACTTCCTAAGGTGAACTAACACACAGCAGAGCAGTCCGAAATATACGTTTCTCCTGTGTTTTAGACGCAGTCTTACTGCTAATTCTTATATGTCTGTATATGGCTGGAAATACCCGTCTCTCACTTCTCCAAAGAAAGGGTTTCTGAACTGCTACATACACACATCAGTTTAACTCTGTAAGTTGAATGTACAGCTTGACAACTGTTCTGGTAGATAGCTCTGTTTTTGTTTTAGAGCTAGATATTTCTCATTACAGCGTATACTCACATACACTCTGGAATATCCAGACGCAGCTTTTAGAAGAAACGTGTTTCTAACTTGCTGAATCCAAGAATAGATGCAACTTCCTCAGAGGAAGGAACACACAGCAGAGCAGTTTGAAAGAAACGTTTCTCTTGTGTTTTAGACTCAGTCTTACTGCTAATTTTTATATGTGTGTATACGGCTGGAAATATCTGTTTGCAGATTCTTCAAAGAAAGGTTTTCTGAACTACTGCATACACACATCAGTTTAAATCTGAAAGTTGAATGTAAGCCTTTACAACCATTCTGCTACATAGCTCTGTTTTTGTTTTAGAGCCAGATATTTATCATTACAGCCCATACTCCCAGTCACATGGGAATATCCATACCCAGCTTTGGAAAGAAACGTGTTTGTAACTCGCTGAATGTAAATATAGATGAAAATTCCTAAGGTGAACTATCTCACTGCACAGCAGTTTGAAAGACACATTTCTCCTGTGTTTTAGACGCAGTCTTACCGCTAATTCTAACCCTGTAAATGGCGGGAAATACCTGTTTCTAGATTCTCGAAAGAAAGTGTTTCTGAACTGCTGCATACACACATCAGTTTACCTGTAAGGTGACTATAAACTTGACAACCATTCTGCTAGTAGCTCCGTTTTTGTTTTAGATCAAGATATTTCTCGTTACAGCCTACACTCCCATTCACTCTGGAATATAAAAACGAAACTTATGGAAGAAACGTGTTTCTAAGTCGCTCAATGTAAAAATAGGTGTAACTTCCTAAGATAAAGGAACACACAGCAGAACAGTTTGAAAGGTACGTTTCTCCTGTGTTTTAGATTCAGTCTTACTGCTAATTCTTAATGCCTGTATATGGCTGGGAATATCTGTTCCTAGATTCCATAAAGAATGGGTTTCTGAACTGCTGTATACACACATCAGCTTAACTATGTCAGTTGAATGTACACTTTTACAACCATTCTGCTAGATAGCTCCGTTTTTGTTTTAGATCTGGGTATTTCTCATTACAGCCTATACTCCCATTCACTTGGGAATATCCAAACTCAGCTTTTAGAAGAAACGTGTTTTTAACTCGCTGAATCTAAACATAGATGAAGCATTCTTAGGTGAACGAACACACAGCAGAGTAGTTTGAAAGATATGTTTCCCCTGTGTTTTAGACGCAGTCTTACTGCTCCTTCTTACATGCCAGTATATGGCTGCAAATATCTGTTTCTAGATCCTCCAAAGAAAGAGTCTCTGAACTGCTGCATAAACACGTCAGTTTAACTCTGTAAGTTGATTGTATTCCTTGACAACCATTCTGCTAGATAGGTCCATTTTTGTTTTAGAGCCAGATATTTATTTTTACAGCCTGTACTCAATTAACTCTGGAATGTTCAAACGCAGATTTTAGAAGAAACGTGTTTCTAACCTGCTGAATCTAAACATAGATGCAATTTCCTAAGGTGAACCAACGCACAGCAGAGCAGTTTGAAAGATACGTTTCTCCTGTGTTTTGCCGCAGCGTTTCTGCTAATTCATATGTGCCCTTTATAGCTGGAAATAACTGTTTCTAGGCTATGTAAAGAAAGGGTTTCTGAACTGCTGCATACACACATCAGTTTAACTCTCTAAGTTGAATGTACAACTTGACATCCATTCTGCTGGTTAGGTCCATTTCCGTTTTAGAGCCAAATATTTCTCATTACAGGCTTTACTCCAATTCTCTGTTTAATATCCAAACACATATTTTAGAAGAAACGTGTTTCTAACTCGCTGAATCTAACAATACATGAAATTTCCAAAGGTAACCGAACACACAGCAGAGCAGTTTGAATGATAAGTTTCTCCTGTGTTTTTGAAGCAGTCTTGCTACGAATCCTTACATACCCATAATGCCTGGAAATATCCTTTTCTAGATTGTCTGAAGATATGGTTTCTGAA
>NW_016108189.1:65527-72242 GCF_001604975.1 Cebus imitator | reverse complement strand
CTCGCTGAATCTAAACATAGATGCAACATCGTAAGGTGAACGAGCACACAGCAGAGCAGTTTGAAACATACATTTCGCCTGTGTTTTAGACGCAGTCTTACTGCTAATTCTTTTATGCCTGTATATGGATGGAAATATTTCTTTCTAGATTCTCCAAAGAAAGGGTTTGTGAGCTGCTGCATACACCCATCAGTTTAACTATGTAAGTATAATGAACACCTTGACAACCATTCTGCTAGATAGCTCCGTTTTTGTTTTAGAGCCAGGTATTTCTCATTACAGCCTATACTCCCTTTCACTCTGGAATATCCAATTGCTGCTTTTAGAAGAAACATGTTGCTAACTTGCTGAATCTAAACATAGGTGCAACTTCCTAAGGTGAACGAACATCCAGCAAAGCAGTTTGAAACATACGTTTCTCCTGTGTTTTAGACACCGTCTTACTGCTAATTCTTATATGCGTGTATATGGCTGAAAATATCTGTCTCTACATTCTCCAAAGAGTCGGTTTGTGAACTGGTGCATACACACATCAGTTTAACTCTGTAACTTGAATGTACACCAAGACAACGATTCTGCTAGTTAACCTCGGTCTTGTATTAGAGCCAGATATTTCTCATTACAGCCTATAATCCCATTCACTCTGAAATATCCAAACGCAGCTTTTAGAAGAACCGTGTTTCTTTCTCACTGAATCTAATATAGATGCAGCTTCCTAAGTTGAACAAGCACACATCACAGCAGTTTGAAAGATAAGTTTCTCATGTGTTTTAAAAGCAGTATTACTGCTAATTTTTATCTGCCTGTATATGCCTGGAAATATCTGTTTCTAGTTATGTAAAGAAAGGGTTTCTGAACTGCTGCATACACACATCAGTTTGACTCTCTAAGTTGAATGTAGACCTTGACATCTATTCTGCTAGATAGGTCCGTTTTTTTGTTTTAGAGCCAGATATTTCTCATTACTGCCTATACTCCCATTCTCTCTTTAATATCCAAACACATCTTTTAGAAGAAACGTGTATCTAACTCGCTGAATCTAATCATAGAAGCAACTTGCAAAGGTGACTGAATGGCAGTAAAGCAGTTTGAAAGATAATTTTCTCCCGTGTTTTAGACACAGTCTTACAGCGAATTTTTATATGCCCACAATGGCTGGAAATGTCCGTTTCTAGATTGTCTGAAGAAATGGTTTCTGAACTGCTGCATACCCACATCAGTTTAACTGTCTATGTTGAATGTACACCTTGACAACAATTCTGCTAGATAGCTTCGTTTTTTTTTTTTTTAGCAGCAGGTATTTCTCATTACAGCCAAAACGTCCCTTCACTCTGGAATATCCAAACGCAGCTTTTAAAAGAAACGTGTTTCTAACTCCCTGAACCTAAACATAGATTCAAATTTCTAAGGTGAACGAACACACAGCAGAGCAGTTTCCAAGATTCCTTTCTCCTGTGTTTTAGACAGAGTCTTACCGCTAATTCTTATATGCCTGTAAATGGTGGGGAATATGTGTTTCTAGATTCTCGAAAGAAAATGTTTCTTAGCTGCTGCATACAAACATCAGTTTAACTCTGTAAGTTGATTGTACACCTTGGCAATCATTCTGCTAGATGCCTTCGTTTTTGTTTTAGAGCCAGATATTTCTCATTACAGCTTATACTCCCACTCACTCTGCAATATCCAAACACAGATTTTAATAGAAATGTGATTCTATCTCACTGAATCTAAGCATAGATGCAACTTCCTAAGGTGAACGAACACACAGCACAGCAGATTGAAAGATACGTTTCTCCTGTGTTTTAGACGCAATCTTACCACTAATTCTTATCTCCCTTTGTATGCCTGGAAATTTTCTAAAGAAAGGGTTTCTGAACGCTACATACACACATCAGTTTAACTCTGTAAGTTGAATGTACACCTTGACACCCATTCTGCTAGGTAGGTCCGTTTTTTTGTTTTAGAGCCAGATATTTCTCATCATAGCCTATACTCTCATTCACTCTGGAATATCCAAACACACCTATTAGAAGAAATGTGTTTCTAACTAGATGAATCTAAACATAGATGCAACTTCCTAAGGTGAAAGAACCCACAGCATAGTAGTTTGTAAGATATGTTTCTTCTGTGTTTTAGGTCCCCTCTTATTGCTAATTCTTAAATGCCTGTATATGGCTGGAAATATCTGTTTCTAGATTCCATAAAGTAAGGGATTGTGAACTGCTACATAGAAACATCAGTTTAACTATGTCAGTCGAATATACAGGTTTACAATCTTTCTAATAGACAGCTCTGTTTTTGTTTTAGAGCCAGATATTTCTCATTACAGCCTATACTCCCATTCACGCTGGAACATGGAAACGCAGCTTTTAGAAAAACCGTGTTTCTAACTCGCTGAATCTAAACATAGATGCAAATTCCTCCGGTCAACGATCACACAGCACAGCAGTTTGAAACATACGATTCTCGTGTGTTTTAGATGCAGTCTTATCCCTAATTCTTATATGCTTGTAAATGGCTGGAAATATATGTTACTAGATTCTCTAAAGAAAGTGTTTCTGAGCTGCTGCGTGCAAACATGAGTTGAACTCTGTAAGTTGATAGTACACCTTGACAATCATTCTGGTAGATAGCTCTGTTTTTGTTTTAGAGACAGATATTTCTCATTATGGCCTATAATCCCATTTACTCTGGAATATCCAAACACAGTTTCAGAAGAAACTTGTTTCTTATTTGCTGAATCTAAACATAAATGCAGCTTCCTAAGTTGAACGAACACAAGGCAGAGTAGTTTGAAAGATGCGTTTCTCTGGTATTTTAGACAGAGTCTTACTGCTATTTCTTAAATGCCTGTATATGGCTGGAAATATCTGTTTCTAGATTCCATTAAGAAAGGGTTTGTGAACTGCTGCATACACACATCAGTTTAACTATGTCAGTTGAATATAAACCTTGACAACCATCTTCTAGCTTTCTCGGTTTTTGTTTTAGAGCCAGATATTTCTCATTATAGCCTATACTTCCATTCACACTGGAAGATGGAAACCCAGCTTTTAGAAGAAATGTGTCTGTAACTCGCTGAATGTAAACATAGATGCAACTTCCTAAGGTGAACCAACACACAGTAGAGCAGTTTGAAATATACATTTCTCCTGTGTTTTAGACGCACTCTTACCACTAATTTTTATGCCTGTAAATGGCTGAAAGTATGTGTTTCTAGATTCTTCAAAGTGTTTATGAGCTTCTACATCTAAACGTTAGTTTAACTCAGTAAATTCATTGTACACCTTGATAATAATTCTGCTAGACAGATCTGTTTTTGTTTTACATCCAGATATTTCTCATTACAGCATATAAACCCATTCACTCTGGAATATCCAAATGCAACTTTTTGAAGAAACGTGTTTTTAACTCGCTGAATGTTAACATAGATGCAATTTCCTTAGATGAGCGAACACACAGCAGATCATTTTGAAAGATACGGTTCTCCTGTGATTTAGATGCATTCTTACTGCTAATTTTTATATGCCTGTATATGGCTGGAAGTATCTGATTCTACATTCTGCAAAGACAGGGTTTCTGAACTGTTGCATATACATCACTTTAACTCTGTAAGGTGAATGTACACCTTGACAACCATTCTGCTAGATATCTTTGTTTTTGTTTTAGAGCCAGATATTTCTCATTACAGCATATTCTCACATTAATTGGGGAATATCCTAACACAGCTCTTAGAAGAAACGTGTTTTCATCTCGCTGAATCTAAACATAGTTGCAACTTCCTAACGTGAACAAATATGCAACAGAGCAGTTTGAAATACACGTTTTTCCTGTGTTTTAGACGCAGTCTTACTGCTAATTCTTACATGCCTGCATATTGCTGAAAATATCCGTTCCTAGATTCTCCAAAGAAAGTGTTTCTGAACTGCTGCATGAACATATCAGTTTAACTCTGTAAGCTGATTGTACACCTTGACAACAACTCTGTTAGATAGCTCCGTTTTTGTTTTAGAGCAAGATATTTCTCATTATAGCATATAGCCCCATTCCCTCTGGAATATCCAAATGCTGCTTTTAGAAGAAACGTGTTTCCAACTCGCTGAATGTAAACATAGATGCAACTTCCTAAGGTGAATCAACACAAAGCAGAGTAGCTTGAAATATATGTTTCTCCTGTGTTTTAGATGCAGTCTTGCTGCTAATTCTTATATGCCTCTATATGGCTGGAAATCTCCGTTTCTAGCTTCTCCAAAGAAAGGGTTTCTGAACTACTACATTCACACATCAGTTTAATTCTGCAAGCTAAATGTATACCTTCACAACCATTCTGCTAGATAACTCCGTTTTTTATTTAGAGCCAGATATTTCTCATTACAGCATATACTCCACTTTACTCTGGAATATCCAAACACAGCTTTTAGAAGAAACGTGTTTCCACCTCGCTGAATCTTAACATAGGTGCAACTTCCTAACGTGAACGAACGAACAGTAGAGTAGTTTTGAAACATACATTTCTCCTTTGATTTAGATGCACTATTAACGCTAATTCATAAATACCTGCATATTGCTGGAAATATCCGTTTCTAGATTCTCCAAACTCGGGTTTCTGAACTGCTGCATACACACATCAGTTTAACTCTAAGTTGAATATAACCTTGACAACCATTCTTCTAGATAGCTCCATTTTTATTTTAGAGCCAGATATTTTCATTACAGTATACACTCCCATTTATTCTGGAACATCCAAATGCTGCTCCGAGAAGAAAAGTGTTTCTAACTCGCTGAATGTAAACATAGATGCAACTCCCTAAGGTGAACGTACACACAGCAGAGCAGTTTGAAAGGTAAGTATCTTCTGTGTTTCAGGTGCTGTCTTACCACTGTTTCTGATATGCGTATATTTGGCTTGAAATCTCTGTTTTTAAATTGTCTCCAGAAAAGGTTTCCGAACTGCTATATACACAAAGCAGTTTATCTTTGTAAGTTGAATGCACACATTGAAAACCGTTCTGTTAGATAGATCCGTTTTCTTTTTAGTGCCAGATATTCTTCATTACAGCATATACTCACATTCACTCTGGTATATCCAAACGCTGGTCCTATAAGAAAGGTGTTTCTAACTCGCTGCATCTAAACATACAAGCAGCTCCCTAAGGTGAATAAACACACAGCAGAGCAGGTTGAAAGATAGTTTCTTCTGTGTTCTAGATGCAGTCTTACTGCTATTGCTTATATGCCTGGTTTTGCTGGAATTGTCTGTTTTGAGATTCTCCCCAGAAAGGGTTTTGGAACTGCTGCATACACACATCAGTTTAACTCCTTGAGTTGACTGCACACCTTGACCACGATTCTGTTAGATAGCTCCGTATTTGTTTTTGAGCCAGGTATTTCTCATTACGGCATATACTCCCATTCACTCTTTAGCATCCAAACGATGCTCCTAATATAAAAGTCTTTCCAAGTTGCTGAAACAAAACATGGATGCAACATCCTCAGGTGAATGAACACACAGTAGAGCAATTTGAAATAAACGTTTCTTCTGAGTTTTAAACGAATTTTTACTGCTATTATTTATATGCCTGCATTCGGTTGGAAATGTCTGTTTTTAGATTGTCCCCAGAAGGGTTTCTGAGCTGC
Source organism: Cebus imitator (assembly GCF_001604975.1). Lineage (NCBI taxonomy): Eukaryota > Metazoa > Chordata > Mammalia > Primates > Cebidae > Cebus > Cebus imitator. The sequence goes on along the minus strand of NW_016108189.1, from coordinate 66,605 downwards.
TGCATACACACAGCAGTTTCACTCTGTAAGTTGAATGCACACATTGAAAACCATACTGTTAGATATGTCCTTTTTCTTTTAGAGCCAGATATGTCTCATTACAGCATATACTCCCATTCACTCTGGAATATACAAACGCTGTTCCTAGAAGAAATGTGTTTCTAACTCGCTGAATGTAAACAATGATGTAACTTCCTAAGGTGAACGAACACACAGCAGAGTAGTTTGAAAGATACATTTCTCCTGTGTTTTAGATGCAGTCTTTCTGCTAATTCTTATATGCATGTATATGACTGCAAATATTTGTTTCTAGATTATGCAAAAAAAGAGTTTCTGAACTGCTGCATACACACATCAGTTTAACTCTCTAATTTGAATGTACACTTGACAACCATTCTGCTAGATAGCTCCGTTTTTGTTTTACAGCCTGATATTTCTCATTACAGCATATAGCTCCATTCCCTCTGGAATATCCAAACACTGCTTTTAGAAGAAACATGTTTCTTACTCACTTAATCTAAACATAGATGCAACTTCCTAAGGTGAATGAACACACAGCAGAGCAGTTTGAAATATGCGTTTCTCCTGTGTTTTAGACGCAGTCTTACTGCTATTTCTTTTTTCCCTCCATTTATTTATTTATTTATTTTTATTTTTGAGTCGGAGTTTCACTCTTGTTACACAGGCTGGAGTGCAATGGCGCGATCTTGGCTCACTGCAACCTCCGCCTCCTGGGTTCAGGCAATTCTCCTTCCTCAGCCTCCTGAGTAGCTGGGATTACAGTCATGCGCCACCATGCCCAGCTAATTTTTTGTATTTTTAGTAGAGATGGGGTTTCACCATTTTGACCAGGATGGTCTCGATCTCTTGACCTCGTGTTCCACCCACTTCAGCCACCCAAAGTGCTGGGATTACAGGCGTGAGCCACCGCGCCCGGCCTATTTATTTTATTTCATTTTAGGTTCTGGGGTACATGTGAAGAACATGCAAAATTGTTGCATATGTACACACGTGGCAGTGTGATTTGCTGCCTTCCTCCCCATCACCTACATGTGGCATCTCTCCGCTTGCTATCTCT
>NW_016108189.1:50382-63897 GCF_001604975.1 Cebus imitator | reverse complement strand
GGGCTCTCTTTGGTTCCATATGAGGTTTAAGGTGGTTTTTTCCAGTTCTGTGCAGAAAGTCATTGGTAGATTGATGGGGATGGCATTGAGTCTGTAAATTACTTTGGGGAGTATGGCCATTTTCATGATATTGATTCTTCCTAACCATGAACATGGAATGTTTCTCCATCTGTTTGTGTCCTCTCTTATTTCGTTGAGCAGTGGCTTGTAGTTCTCCTTGAAGAGGCCTTTTACATTCCTTGTTAGATGTATTCCTAGGTATTTTATTCTCTTTGTGGCAATTGTGAATGGAAGTTTGTTCTTAATGTGGCTCTCTTTAAGTCTGTTATTGGGGTATAGGAATGCATGTGATTTTTGCACATTGATTTTGTATCCTGAGACTTTGCTGAAGTTGTTTATCAATTTCAGAAGATTTGGGGTTGAGACGATGGGATCTAGATATACTATCACATCGTCTGCAAATAGAGACAATGTGACTTCTTCTTTTCCTATTTGAATACCCTTTATTTCTTTTTCTTGCCTGATTGCTCTGGCTAGAATTTCTAGTACTATATTGAATAGGAGTGGAGACAGAGGGCATCCTTGTCTAGTGCCACATTTCAAGGAGAATGCTTCCAGTTTTTGCCCATTCATTATGATATTGGCCATTGGTTTGTCGTAAATAGCTTTTATTATTTTGAGATATGTTCTGTCAATACCTAGATTATTGAGGGTTTTTAGCGTAAAGGACTGTTGAATTTTGTTAAAGGCCTTCTCTGCATCAATTGAGATAACAATGTGGTTTTTGTCTTTGGTTCTGTTCATGTGGTGAATTACGTTTTTAGACCTGTGTATATGGAACCAGCCTTGCATCCCTGGATGAAGCCTACTTGATCATGGTGGATAAGCCTTTTGATGTGCTGTTGCAATCGGCTTGTCAGTACTTTATTGAAGATTTTTGTATCTATGATCATCATGGATATTGGCCTGAAGTTTTCTTTTCTTGTTGAGTCTCTGCCAGGTTTTGGAATCAGGATGATGTTGGTCTCATAAAATGATTTGGGAAGAATTCCCTCTTTTTGTATTGTTTGGAATAGTTTCAGAAGGAATGGTACCAGCTCCTCTTTGTATGTCTGGTAGAATTCGGCTGTAAACCCGTCCGGACCTCGGCTTTTTTGAGGTGGTAAGGTCTTAATTGCTGCCTCAACTTCAGACCTTGTTATGGGTCTGTTCAGGGTTTCGGTTTCTTCCTGGTTTAGGCTTGGGAGGAGGCAAGTGTCCAGGAATTTATCCATTTCTTCCAGGTTTGCTATTTTATGTGCATAGGTTTGTTTGCAATAATCTCTGATGATGGTTTGAATTTCTGTGGAATCTGTGGTGATATCCCCTTTATCGTTGTTTATTGCATGAATTTAGTTATTCTCTCTTTTCTTCTATATTAAACTGGCTAGTGGTCTGTCTATTTTGTTGATTTTTTCAAAAAAACCAGCACCTGGACTTATTGATTTTTTGAAGGGTTTTTTGTGTCTCTATCTCCTTCAGTTCTGCTCTGATCTTAGCTATTTCTTGTCTTCTGCTAGACTTGAGTTTTTTTGGTCTTGCTCCTCTAACTCTTACAGTTTTGACGATAGAATGTCAATTTTTGATCTCTTTTTGCTTCTCATGTGGGCACTTATTGCTATATATTTTCCTCTAGAGACTGCTTTAAATGTGTCCCAGAGATTCTCTTATGTTGTTTCTTCATTCTCATTGGTTAGAAGAACATCTTTATTTCCGTCTTCATTTCATTGTTAATCCAATCAACATTCAAGAGCATGTTGTTCAGTTTCCATGAAGCTGTGCGGTTCTGGGTTAGTTTTTGAATTCTGAGTTCTAACTGGATTGCACTGTGGTCTGAGAGACTGTTTGTTATGATTTCCGTTCTTTTGCATTTGCTGAGGAGTGATTTACTCCCAATTATGTGGTCAATTTTAGAGTAGGTGTGATGTGGTGCTGAGAAGAATGTATATTCTGTGGATATGTGGTGGAGACTTCTGTAAATGTCTATTAGGTTTCTTTGGTCCAGGTCTGAGCTCAAGTCCTGGATATCCTTGTTAATTTTCTGTCTGGTTGATCTGTCTAATATTGACAATGGGGTGTTAAAGTCTCCCACTATTATTGTGTGGGAGTCTAAGTCTCTTATAAGTCATTAAGAACTTGCCATATGTATCTGGGTGCTCCTGTATTGGGTGCGTATATATTTAGGATCGTTAGCTCTTCTTGTTACATTGATCCTTTTACCATTATGTAATGTCCTTTTTTGTCTCTTTTGATCTCAGTTGCTTTAAAGTCTAATTTATCAGAGACGAGAATTGCGACTCCTGCTTTTTTTTGCTCTCCATTTCCTTGGTAAATCTTCCTCCATCCCTTTATTTTGAGCCTTTGTGTATCCTTGCATGTGAGATGGGTTTCCTGGATACAGCACACCGATGGGCTTTGGCTTTTTATCCAATATGCCAGTCTGTGTGTTTTGATTGGGGCATTTAGTCCATTTACGTTTAGGGTTAACATTATTATGTGTGAATTTGCTACTGCCATTTTGGTGCTAGCTGGCTGTTTTGCCCGTTAGTTAATGCAGATTCTTCATTGTGTTGATTCTCTTTACCATTTGGCATGTTTTTGGAGTGGTTGGTACTGGTTGTTCCCTTATATGTGTAGAGCCTCTTTCAGGAGCTCTTGTAAAGCTGGCCTGGTGGTGACGACATCTCTGATTACTTGAATATTGACAGAGGATTTTATTTTTCCTTCACTTATGAAGCTTAGTTTGGCTGGATAGGAGATTCTGGGTTGAAAGTTCTTTTCTTTAAGGATGTTGAATATTGGCCCCCACTCTCTTCTGGCTTGTAGGGTTTCTGCTGAGAGATCTGCTGTGAGTCTGATGGGTTTCCCTTTGTGGGTAACCCGACCTTTCTCAATGGCTGCCCTTAGTATTTTCTCTTTCATTTCAACCCTGGTGAATCTGACGATTGTGTGCCTTGGGGTTGCTCTATCTTGACGAATATCTTTGTGGTGTTCTCTGTATTTCCTGGACTTGAATGTTTGCCTGACTTGTTAGGTTGGGGAATTTTTCCTGGATAATATCCTGAAGAGTATTTTCCAGCTTGGATCCATTCTCTTCATCGCATTCAGGTACGCCTATCAAACGTAGATTAGGCCTTTTCACCTAGTCCCATATTTCTTGGAGATTTTGTTCATTCCTTTTTACACTTTTTTTCTCGATTCTTGCCTTCCCATTTTATTTCACTGAGATGATGTTCGACCTCTGATACTTGTGCATGCTTCACGAAGTTCTCGTGTTTTTCAGCTCCATCAATTCACTTATATTCCTTTCTATTTTGTCCATTCTCGTTAGGATTTCGTCAAATCTTTTTTCTAGGTTCTTAGTTTCTCTGCATTGGGTTAGAACATGTTCTTTAAGTTCACAGAAGTTTCTTACTCCCCACCTTCCGAAGTCTGATTCTGTCATTTCATCACACTTGTTCTCCATCCAACCTTGTTCCCTTGCTGATGAGGAGTTGTGATCCCTTGTAGGAGGTCAGGTGTTCTGGTTTTGGGTGTTTTCATCCTTTCTGCGCTGGTTTCTTCCCATCTTTATGGATTTATCCACCTGTCGTCTTTGTAGTTGCTGGCCTTCAGATTGGGTCTCTGAGTGGACGTTCCATTTGTTGATGATGAGTTTATTTCTATTTCTTGGTTTTCCTTCTGGCAGTCTGGCCCGTCTGCTGTAGGTCTGCTGAGGTCCATCCAGGTCCTGCTTCCCTGGGGATCACCTGCAGCAGCTACTGAACAGTATGGGGTGTTACCAGTTTTCTTCTTCCGCTATCTTTGTCCCAGAAGGATACCCGCCTAGTGTCAATCTGATCTCTCTTTTATGAGGTGTCTTTTTGGATATATTGGGGTCAGGGAGCTGCTTTGGGAGACGGTCTCTTCTTTATAGGAGCCCAAATGCTGAGCTGTGATCTCCATTGTTCATTCTGAGCTGCTGGGCAGGTAAGTTTAGGTCTGCTGCAGCAGAGCTCATAAACCACTTTTTGTTCCCAGGTGCTCTGTCCCAGGGTTTTAGGGTTTTATGCGTTTCCATTATGCTGCTGCCTTCTTTTTTTTTCCTTCAGAGCTGCCCTGCCCAGCAAGGAGGCAGCCTAGTCACTGTCTGCCTGTAGAGGCTTTGCTGAGCTGCTGTGGGCTCCGCCTAGCTTCTGAGTGAAATTCCCTGCAGTCCTGTTTATATGGGTGTAGTTATAACTGCCTCGGCAATGGTGGCCCACCTCTGTTAAGGCAGAGCCTCTCTGCAGTGGCGGTTGCCTTGACAACGGCGGGCTGCCTCAGCAATGGCAGGTTGCCTTGGCAAAGGCAGGCATTGGCTGACTACCTCCATAGTGGCGGGCTGCCTTGGTAATGGCGGACGCCCCTCCCCCACAGAGGTGGACTGTCCCAGGTTCAGTTGCACTTGCTGTGAAATTCTCAATCCAGAGAGTTTCTGATTGCTGTTCTTTTGTGGGGGTGGGACCAGCCCAGCCTGATCACCTGGCTCCCTGCCTCAAAGCTTTGTTTTTTTTTATGTTGGTGTTCCAGTCACCTGTTGAAGAGACGCCGGGGGGGTCTGTGTGTTTTCCCCTGCCACAAGTCACTGCACTGGCTTAAATGGCAGCACTGAGATTTGTGGTGCGTTTTTTGCCCTGGAATCTACTCTCCTGGTTCCCTACTCAGTCGCCTTTTTAAACAGAAGAATGGGCGAGTTGCCATGGCTCCAATCTCCAGCCAAAAGGGCACCCGGGCCAGTATATTTTGTGTGGAGAACCGCTGCTCCGGGGCGCCGGCACAGAAGCCACACGTGGCAAAGCAGCGGTGTGGGCCAGCACAGCCAAGTAGGCCAAAACAACCACGGTGGCGACCCATGGAGCTCCTACACCTGGGAATTTCCTAGTCTGTGGGCAATAAAAATGCAGTGCCCACTCACCTTGTGTGCTTTCACTGGGAGATGAAATCCTGAGCTGTTCCGAAACGGCCATTTAGATTGATCACTACTAATTCTTATATGCCTGTATATAGCTGGAAATATCCGTTTCTGAATTCTCCAAAGAAAGTGTTCCTAAATTGCTACATACACATATCAGTTTAACTCTGTAAGTTGACTGCACACCTTGACAACCATTCTGCTGGATAACTCCGTTTTTCTTTTAGTGCCAGATATTTCTCATTACAGTCTATCCTCCCATTCAATCTGGAATATCCAAATGCAACTCTTAGAAGAAATGTGTTTCTAACCCGCTGAATTTAAACATATATGCAACTTACTAAGGTGATCGAACATACAGCAGAGCAGTTTGAAATATATGTTTCTCCTCTGTTTTAGGCGCAGTCTTACTGTTAATTCTTATATTCCTGTATATGGCTGGAAATATCTGTTTCTAGACCCTCCAAAGAAAGGGTTTCTGAACTACTACATACACCCATTAGGTTAACTCAATAAGTTGAATGTACATACTGACAACGATTCTGCTAGATAGCTCCGTTTTGTTTTAGAGCCAGATATTTCTCATTATAGCATATACTCCCGTTCATTCTAGAATATCCAATCGCAGCTTTTAGAAGAAACTTGTTTCTAACTCACTGAATCTTAACATAGATGTAAGGTTCTAAGGTGAACGAACACAAAGTAGAGCGGTTTCAAATATACGTTTCTCCTGTGTTATACAGGAAGTATTACTGCTAATTCCTATATGCCTGTGTATGGCAGGAAATATCTGTTTCTAGATTCTCTAAAGAAATTGTTTCTGAACTGCTACATACACACGTCAATTTAGCTTTGTAAGTTGAATGTACACCTTGTCAACCATTCTGGAACTTCCTAAGTTGAAGAAACTTCCTAAGTTGAAGCGGAGCAGTTTGAAATAAATGATTCTCCTGTGATTTAGAGGCAGGTATAGTGCTAATTCATATAGTCCTGTATATGGCTGGAAATATCCTTCTGTACATTCACCAAAGAAAGGGTTTCTGTACGATACATACACACATCAGTTCAAATCTGTAAGTTGAATGTACACTTTGACAACAATTCCGTGGGTAGATCCATCTTTGTTTTAGAGCCAGATATTTCTCATTACAGCCTATACTCCCAGTCACTCTGGAATATCCAAACGAAGCTTTTAGAAGAAACGTGTTTGCAACTCACTGAATCTAAACATAAATGCAACTTCCTAAGGTGAATGAACCCACAGCAGAGCAGTTTGAAATATATGTTTCTCATGTGTATTTAGACGAAGCCTTTCTGCTAATCGTTATATGCCAGTATATGGCTGGAAATATCCATTTCTGAACTGCTACACACATCCGTTTACCTCCGCAAATTGAATGTACACCTTGACAACCATTGTGCTAGATAGCTCCGTTTTTGTTTTACAGCCAGGTATTTCTCATTACAGCTTATAGCCCAATTCACTCTGGAATACCCAAATGCTGCTATACAGGAAACGTGTTTCTAACTCGCTGAATCTAAACATAGATGCAACTCCCTAAGGTGAACCAACACACAACACAGCAGTTTGAAATATAAATTTCTCCTGTATTTAGAGGCAATCTTACCGCTAATACTTTCATTCCTGTATATGGCTGGAAATATCCGTTTCTAGATTCTCCAAAGAAAGGGTTTCTGAACTGCTACATACACATATCATTTTAAGCCTGCAAGTTGAATGCACACCTTGACAATCATTCTGCTAGATATCTCCGTTTTGTTGTAGAGCCAGATATTTCTCATTACAGCATATACTCCAATTCATTCTGGAATATCCAAATGCACTTTCAGAAGTAACGTGTTTCTAACTCACTGAATCTAAACACAGATGCAACTTCCTAAGGTGAACGAACACACAGCAGAGCAGTTGGCAAGATACGTTTCTCCTCTGTTTTAGACGAAGCCTTACTGCTAATTCTTAAATACCTGTATATGGCAGGAAATATGTATTTCTAGATTCCATAAACAAAGGGTGTCTGAATTGCTGCATGGACACATCAGTTTAACTCTATAAGTTGAATGGTGAGCTTGACAACCATTCTGCTAGATAGATCCGTTTTTTTTCTAGGACCAGATATTTCTCATTACAGCCTATATCCACATGTATTGTGGAATACCCAAATGCAACTTTTAGAATAAACGTGTTTATAATTCCCTGAATCTAAACATAGATGCAACTTCCTAAGGTGAACGCACCCACGGTACAGCAGTTTGAAAGATACGTTTCTCCTGTGTTTTAGACGCAGTCTTACTGCTATTTTTTAAATGACTGTATATGGCTGGAAATATCTGTTTCTAGATACCATAAAGGAAGGGTTTGTGAACTGCTGCATACACACATCAGTTTAACTGTGTCAGATGAATGTTAACATTGACAAACATTCTGCTAGATAACTCCATTTTTGTTTTAGAGCCAGATATTCCTCATTGTACCCTATACTTCCATTCACACTGGAATATCTAAACCCAGCTTATAGAAAAAAGGTGTTTCTAACAAGGTAAATATAAACATAGATGGAAGTTCCTAAGTTGAACGATCACACAGCAGAGTAGTTTGAAAGATACGTTTCTCCTGTGTTTTAGATGCAGTCTTACCATTAATTCTTATATGCCTGTAAATGACTGGAAATACCTGTTTCTAGATACTCAAAAGAAAGTGTTTAGGAGCTGCTGCATACAAACATCAGTTTACATGTGTAAGTTGTTTGTATACCTTGGGAACCATTCTGCCAGATAGTTTCCTTTTTGTTTTACAGCCAGATATTTCTCAGTACAGCCTATACTCCCATTCACTCTGGAATATCTAAACCCAGTTTTTATAAGAAACGTGTTTATAATTTATTGAATCTAAACATAGATGCAACTACCTAAGGTGAACGAAAGCACAGCAGAGCAGTTTGAAAGGTACGTTTCTTCTGTGTTTTAGATGCAGTCTTACTGCTATTCCTTATATGCCTGCATTTGGCTGGACATGTCTGGTTTTAGATTCTCCCCAGAAAGTGTTTCTGAACTGGTGCATACACACAGAAATTTACTTCTGTAAGTTGAATGCTGACATTGAAAAGCATTCTGTTAGATAGCTTCGTTTTCCTTTTAGTGCCAGATCTGTCTCATTACAGCCTATAATCCCATTTATTCTGGAACATCCAAATGATGCTCTGAGATGAAAGGTGTTTCTAACTCGCTGAATGTAAACATAGATGCAACTCCCTAAGATGAACGTACACACAGCAGAGCAGTTTGAAAAGTAAGTTTTTTCTGTGTTTTAGATGCAGTCTTACTGCTTTTTCTGATATGCCTGCATTTGGCCTGAATTCTCTGTTTTTAGATTGTCTCCAGAAAAGGTTTCTGAACTGCTGAATACACAAAGCAGTTTAACTTTGTAAGTTGAATGCACACATTGAAAACCGTTCTGTTAGATAGCTCCATTTTCCTTTTAGTGCCAGATATTTTTCATTACAGCATATACTCCCATTCACTCTGGTATGTCCAAACGCTGGTCCTATAAGAAAGGTGTTTCTAACTCGCTGCATCTAAACGTACAAGCAGCTCCCTAAGGTGAATGAACACACAGCAGAGCAGTTTGAAAGATGCGTTTCTTCTGTGTTCTAGATGCAGTTTTACTGCTATTGCTTACAAGCCTGATTTTGGCTGGAAATGTCTATTGTGAGATTCTCCCCAGTAAGGGTTTCGGAACTGCTGCATACACACATCAGTTTAACTCTTTAAGTTGAATGCACACCTTGACAACAATTCTGTTAGATAGCTCCGTATTTTTTTCCAGCCAGATATTTCTCATTACAACATATACTCCCATTCACTCTGTAATAACCAAACGAAGCTCCTAAAATAAAGGTCTTTCTAACTCGCTGAAACTGAACATAGATGCAACATCCTCAGGTGAAAGAGCACACAGCAGAGCAGTTTGAAACATGCGTTTCTTCTGAGTTTTAAACGAATTTTTGCTGCTATTACTTATATGCCTGCATTCGACTGGAAACGTCTGCTTTTAGATTGCCCCCAGAAGGGTTTCTGAGCTGCTGCATACACAGAGCTGTTTCACACTGTACGTTGAATGCACACATTGAAAAACACTGGGTTAGATAGCTCCGTTTTCCTTTTAGAGCCAGATATTTCTCACTACAGCATAGACTCCCATTCACTCTGGAATATCCAAATGCTGCTCCTAGAATAAAGGTGTTTGTATCTCGCTGAATCTAAACATAGATGCAACTCCGTAAGGTGAACGAACACACAGTGGAGCAGTTTGAAAGATACGTTTCTTCTGTGTTTTAGTCAAATTCTTACTGGTATTTCTTATATGCCTGCATTTTGCTGTATATGTCTGCTTTTGGGTCCTCCCCAGAAAGGGTTTCTGAACTACTGCACACACACAGCAGTTTAACTTTGTAAGTTGAAGGCATACATTGAAAACCATTCTGTTAGATATGTCCTTTTTCTTTTAGAGCCAGATATTTCTCATTACAGAATATACTCCCATTCACTCTGGAATATCCAAACGCTGCTTCTAGAAGAAATGTGTTTCTAACTCACTGAATGTAAATAATGATGCAACTTCCTAAGGTGAACGAACACACAGCAGAGTAGCTTGAAAGATACATTTCTCCTGTGTTTAGGTGCAGTCTTTCTACTAATTCTTATATGCGTGTATATGGCTGGAAATATCTGTTTCTGGATTATGTAAAGAAAGGTTTCTGAACTGCTGCATACACATATCAGTTTACCTCTCTAAGTTGTATGTACACGTTGAGAATGATTCTGCTAGATAGTCCGTTTTTGTTTTACAGCCAGATATTTCTCATTACAACCTATACAACCGTTCACTCTGGAACATCCAAACGCAGGTTTTAGAAGAAATGTGTTTCTAACTCGCTGAATCTAAACACACATGCAACTTCCTAAGGCCAACGAACACAGAGCAGAACAGTTTGAAACATACGTTTCTCCAGTATTTTAGATGCAGTCTTACTGCTAATACTTATACCTGTATATGGCTTGAAATATCTGTATTTGATTGTGTAAAGAAAGGGATTCTGAACTGCTGCATACACACATGAGTTTAACTCTCTAAGTCGAATATATACCCTGACAACCATTCTGCTAGATAGCTCCGTTTTTTTTGTAGAGCCAGGTATTTCTCATTAAGCCTATACTCCCATTCACTCTGGAATATTCAAATGCAGCTTTTAGAAGAAACGTGTTTCAAACTCGCTGAATCTAAACATAGATGCCACTTCCTAAGGTGAATGAAAACACAACAGAACAGTTTGAAAGATAAGTTTCTGCTGTGTTTTAGACTCAGTGTTACTGCTAATTCTTATATGTCTGTATATGGCTGGAAATGTCTGATTCTAGATTCTCCAAAGAAAGGGTTTCTGAGCTGCTGCATACACACATCCGTTTAACTCTGTAAGTTGAATATAAATGTTGAGCAACCATTCTGCTAGATAGCTTCGTTTATCAGATATTTCTCATTACAGCCTATATTCCCATTCAGTCTGGAATATGCAAACGCAGCTTTTAGAAGAACGTGTTTCTAAGTCAGTGAATTTAAACATAGATGTAACTTCCTAATGTGAACAAACGCACAGCAGAGCTGTTTGAACAAAACGTTTTTCCTCTGTTTTAGACGCAGTCTTATTGCTAATTCTTATATGCCTGTATATGGCTGGAAATATGTGTTTCTAGATGATCAAGAGAAAGGGTTTCTGAAGTGCTGCATACACAATCAGTTTGTCTCTGTAAGTTGATTGTACACCTTGGCAACCATTCTGCTATATAGCTTCCTTTTTGTTTTAGAGCCAGATGTTTCTCATTACAGCCTATACTCCCATTAACTTCGGAATATATACACGCAGCTGTTAGAAGAAACCTCTTTCTAATTCGCTGGATCTAAACATAGATGCAACTTCCTAAGGTGAACAAACACGCAGCACAGCAGTTTGAAAGATACGTTTCTCTTGTGTTTTAGATGCAGTCTTACTGCTAATTCTTATATGCCTGTACATAGCTGGAAATATTGGCTTCCAGATTCTCCACAGAAAGGGTTTCTGAACTGTTGCATGCACACATCAGTTTAACTCTGTAAGCTGAATGTACACCTTGACAACAATTCTGCTAGATAGCTCCGCTTTTGTTTTACAGCCACATATTTCTCATTACAGCATATTCTCCCATTCACTGTGGAATATCCAAATGCAGCTTTTAGAAGAAACGTGTTTCCAACTCGCTGAATCTAAAAATAGATGCAACTTCCTAAGGTGAACCAACACACAGCACAGCAGTTTGAAAGATACATTTCTCTTGTGTTTTAGATGCAGTCTTACTGCTAATTCTTATATGCCTGTATATGTCTGGATTTTTCCAGGTCTGTGAAGAAGGTCATTGGTAACTTGATGGGGATAGCGTTGAATCTGTAAATAACTTTGGGCAGTATGGCCATTTTCACAATATTGATTCTTCCTAACCATGAACATGGAATGTTTCTCCATCTGTTTGTGTCCTCTCTTATTTCATTGAGCAGTGGCTTGTAGTTCTCCTTGAAGAGATCCTTTACGTTCCTTGTTAGTTGTATTCCAAGTATTTTATTCTCTTTGTGGCAATTGTGAATGGAATTTTGTTCTTGATTTGGCTCTCTTTAAGTCTGTTATTGGTGTATAAGAATGCATGTGATTTTTGCACACTGATTTTGTATCCTGAGACTTTGCTAAAGTTGCTTATCAGTTTCAGGAGATTTGGGGCTGAGACGATGGGGCCTTCTAGATATACAATCGTGTCGTCTGCAAATAGAGAAAATTTGACTTCCTCCTTTCCAATTTGAATGCCCTTTATTTCTTTTTCTTGCCTGATTGCTCTGGCTAGAACTTCTAGTATTATATTAAATAGGAGTGATGAGAGAGGGCATCCTTGTCTGGTGCCACATTTCAAGGGGAACACTTCCGGTTTTTTGCCCATTCAGTATGATATTGACCATTGGTTTGTTGTAAATAGCTTTTATTATTTTGAGATACGTTCCATCAATACCTAGCTTATTCAGGGTTTTTAGCATAAAGGGCTGTTGAATTTTGTCAAAGGTCTTCTCTGCATCAATTGAGATAATCATGTGGTTTTTGTCTTTGGTTCTGTTTATGTGGTGAATTATGTTTATAGACTTGTGTATGTTGAACCAGCCTTGCATCCCCAGGATAAAGCCTACTTGATCGTGGTGGATAAGCTTTTTCATGTGCTGTTGCAATCGGCTTGTCAGTGTTTTATGAATATTTTTGCATCAATGTTCATCATGGATATTGGCCTGAAGTTTTCTTTCTTGTTTAGTCTCTGCCGGGTTTTGGAATCAGAATGATGTTGCTCTCATAAAATGATTTGGAAAGAGTTCCCTCTTTTTGTACTGTTTGGAATAGTTTCAGAAGGAATGGCAACAGCTTCTCTTTGTATGTCTGGTAGAATTCGGCTGTGAACCCGTCTGGACCTGGGCTTTTTTTGGGTGGTAAGCTCTTAATTGCTGCCTCAACTTCAGACCTTGTTATGGGTCTGTTCAGGGTTTCGGCTTCTTCCTGGTTTAGGCTTGGGAGGAGGCAAGTGTCCAGGAATTTATCCATTTCTTCCAGGTTTACTAGTTTATGTGCATAGAGTTGTTTGTAGTAATCTCTGATGATGGTTTGAATTTCTGTGGAATCTGTGGTGATATCCCCTTTATCGTTTTTTATTGCATCAATTTAGTTATTCTCTCTTTTCTTTTTTATTAAACTGGCTAGTGATCTGTCTATTTTGTTGATCTTTTCAAAAAACTAGCTCCTGGATTTATTGACTTTTTTGAAGGATCTTTTGTGTCACTATCTCCTTCAGTTATGCACTGATCTTGGCTATTTCTTGCCTTCTGCTAGACTTGAGTGTTTTTGATCTTGCTCCTCTAGCTCTTTCAGTTTTGATGATAGGGGGTCAATTTTTGATCTCTCCTTGCTTCTCATGTGGGCACTTATTGCTGTTTATTTCCTCTAGAGACTGCTTTAAATGTGTCCCAGAGATTCTGGTATGTTGTGTCTTCATTCTCATTGGTTTCGAAGAACATCTTTATTTCTGTCTTTATTTCATTGTTTATCCAGTCAACATTCAAGAGCAAGTTGTTCAGTTTCCATGAAGCTGTGCAGTTCTGGGTTAGTTTTTGAATTCTGAGTTCTAACGTGATTGCACTGTGATCTGAGAAACTGTTTGTTACGATTTCTGCTCTTTTGCATTTCCTGAGAAGTGATTTACTCCCAATTATGTGGCCAATTTTAGAGTAGGTGTGATGTGGTGCTGAGAAGAATGTATATTCTGTGGATTTGGGGTGGAGAATTGTGTAAATGTCTATTAGGTTTTCTTGTTCCAGGTCTGAGTTTAAGTCCTGGATATCCTTGTTAATTTTCTGTCTCATTGATCTGTCTAATATTGACAATGGGGTGTTAAAGTCTCCCACTATTATT
>NW_016108189.1:46903-49152 GCF_001604975.1 Cebus imitator | reverse complement strand
AAGTTCACAGAAGTTTCTTACTACCGACCTTCTGAAGTCTGATTCTGTCATTTCATCACACTCGTTCTCCATCCAACCTTGTTCCCTTGCTGGTGAGGAGTTGTGATCCCTTGTAGGAGGAGAGGTGTTCTGGTTTCAGGTGTTTTCATCCTTTTTGCGCTGGTTTCTTCCCATCTTTGAGGATTTATCCACCTGTCGACTTTGTAGTTGCTGGCTCTCAGATAGGGCCTCAAATCTTTCATATTGACGTTCTGTTTGTTAATGATGAGGTTATTTCTTTTTCTTGGTTTTCCTTCTGACAGTCTGGCCCCTCTGCTGTAGGTCTGCTGAGGTTCACTACAGGCCCTGCTTGCCTGGGGTTCACCTGCAGCAGCTGCTCAACAGTAAGGGTTGTTACCAGTTTTCTTCTTCTGCTATCTTTGTCCCAGAAGGATACCTGTCTAGTGTCAATCTGATCTCTCCTTTATGAGGTGTCTCTTTGGATATATAGGGGTCAGGGAGCTGCTTGAGGAGACGGTCTCTTCTTTATAGGAGCTCAAATGGTGAGCTGTGAGCTCTGTTGTTCATTGAGAGCTGCTGGGCAGGTACGTTTAGGTCTGCTGCAGAAGAACTCATAAACTGCTTTTTGTTCCCAGGTGATCTGTCCCAGGGCTTTAGGGTTTTATGAGTTTCCGTTATGCTGCTGCCTTCTCTTTTTTTTTCCTTCAGAGCTACCCTGCCCAGCAAGGAGGCAGCCTAGTCACTGTCTGCCTGTAGTGGCTTTGTTGAGCTGCTGTGGGCTCTGCCCAGCTGCCGAGTGAACTTCCCTACAGTCCTGTTTATATGGGTGTAGTTAGAACTGCTTTGGCTATGGTGGCCTGCCTCTGTTGCGGCGCAATCTCTCTGCAGTGGCGGGTTGCCTTGGCAACGGCGGGCTGCCTTAGCATTGGCTGACTACCTCCGTAGTGGTGGGCTGCCTCGGCAATGACGGACACCCCTCCCCACAGAGCTGGACAGTCCCGGGTTCAGTTGCGCTTGCTGTGACACTCTCAATCCAGAGTTTCTGGTTGCTGTTCTTTTGTGGGGGTGGGACCAGCCAAGCCTGATCGCCTGGCTCCCTGCCTCAGAGCCTTTTTTAAGTTGGTGTTCCAGCCACCTGTTGAAGAGGCACTGGGGCCTGTTTGTTTTCTGCTGTGGCCACTCACTGCGCTGGCTTAAACAGCGGCACTGAGGTTTGTGGTGCTTTTTTTTGCCCTAGAATCTACTGTCCTGGTTCTCTGCTCAGTCCCCTTTTTAAAGAGACGAATGGGCGACTTTCCATGGCTCCAATCGCCAGCCAAAATGGCACCCAGACTGGTGTATTTTGTATGGAGAACCACTGCTCCGGGGTGCCGACAAAGCAGCCACACGAGGCAAAGTAGCGGCGCTGCCCAGCACAGCCTCGCTGGCCAAAACAGCCACGCTGACGACCTGTGGAGATCCTCTGCCTGGGAATTTCCTAGTCTATGGGCAATAAAAATGTGGCGTCCACTCACCCTCTGCGCTTTCACTGGGAGCTGCAATCCTGTGCTGTTCCTAAACGGCCATCTTGGATCCGCCGAAGAAACGTGTTTCTAACTCTCTGAAACTCTAGCCTGGTCCGGTTCGCAGCCAAGTCACCTCTGCACCGCACAGGATGCTATCTCCGAAGCCCGCAGAGACAGAGCAGGCCAGCACGAGTGCCGTCGTCAATTCCAAGCATGATCTGGGTGCCTGTCTCCCGGACCTTGTCCTCTCCTCTTCCAGAAATGTATCTTTCAAACTGCAGCATTTGGATATTACAGAGTGAATGGGAGTATATGTTCTAATGAGACATATCTGGCTGTAAAAGGAAAATGGAGGTATTTAACAATGGTTGTTAGTGTCTGCATTCAACCCACAGAGTTTAACTGACATGTGTATGCAGTAGCGCAGAAATCCTTTCTAGGGAGAATCTAAAAAAAGACATTCCAGCCAAATGCAGGCATATAAGAAGTACCAGTAAGACTGCGTCTAAAAGAAAGAAGAAACGTATCTGTCAAACTGCTCTGCTTTGTGATCCTTCATATTAGGGAGTTGCAGCTATATTTAGATTGATCAAGTTAGAATACGTTTCTTCTAGGAGCAGCGTTTGGATATTCCAGAGTGAATGGAAGTATGTGTTGTAATGAGAAATATCTGGCTCTAAAAGGAAAATGGAGGTTTCTAAAAGAAGGGTTGACAATGTATGCATTCAACTTACAGAGTTAAAC
>NW_016108189.1:44616-46752 GCF_001604975.1 Cebus imitator | reverse complement strand
ATTACAGAGTTAAACTGATATGTGTATGCCGCAGTTCAGAAACCCTTTCTGGGGATTATCTAAAATCAGATATTTCCAGTCAAATCCAGGCATAAAAGAAATAGCAGTAAGACTGCGACTAAAACACAGAAGAAACGTATCTTTCAAACTGCTTTGCTGTGTGTTCCTTCCCCTTACAAAGTTACATCTATGTTTAGATTAAGCGAGTTAGAAAAACCTTTTCTCTAGGAGCAGGGTTTGAATTTTCCAGAGTGAATGGCAATATATGCTGTAATGAGAAATATCTGGCTCGAAAAGGAAAACGGGGCTTTCTAACAGAATGGTGGTCAATGTGTGCATTCACCTTACAGAGTTAAACTGCTGTGTGTATGCAGCAGTTCAGAAACCCTTGCTGGGGAGAATCTGAAAACAAACATTTCCAGCCAAATGCAGGCATGTAAGAAATAGCAGTAAGACTGCATCTAAAATAGAGAAGAAGTGTATCTTTCAAACTAGCCTGCTGTTTGTTCATTCACCTTAATGAGTTGACTCTATGTTTAGATTCAGTGAGTTAGAAACACCCCTCTTCTAGGAGCAGCGTTTGGTTATTCCAGAGTGAATGGGAGAATATGCTGTAAAGAGAAATATCTGGCACTAAAAGGAAAACAAATGTATCTAACAGAATGGTAGTCCATCTGTGCATTCAACTTACAGAATTAAACTGATGTGTGTATGCAGCAGTTCACCAACCCTTTCTGGGGAGACTCTAAAAACAGACATTTCCAGCCAAATCCAGGCATATAAAAAATACCTATAAGACTGCGTCTAAAACACAGAAGAAATGTATCTTTCAAACAACTCAGTTGCGTGTTCATTCACCTTAGGGAGGTGCATCTATGTATAGATTCAGTGAGTTAGAAACACCTTTCATCCAGGAGCAGCGTTTGGATATTCCAGAGTGAATGGGAATATATGCTCTAATGAGAAATATCTGGCTCTAAAATGAAAATACAGCTATCTAACAGAATGGTTGTCAATGTGTACATTCAACGTACACAGTTAAACTGATGTGTGTATGCAGCAGTTCAGAAACACTTTCTGGGGAGAATCTAAAAACAGGTATTTCAAGCCCAATCCCAGCATTTCAGAAATAGCAGTAAGACTGCGTCTAAAAGACAGAAGAAACGTATCTTTCAAACTGCTCTGCTTTGTGATCCTTCATATTAGGGAGTTGCCTCTATATTTAGATTGATCGAGTTAGAAATACGTTTCTTCTAGGAGCAGTGTTTGGATATTCCAGAGTGAATGGGAGTATGGGCTGTAATGAGAAATATCTGGCTTGGAAAGGAAAATGGAGCTTTCTAAAAGAAGAGTTGACAATGTATGCATTCAACTTACAGAGCAGCGTTTGGATATTCCAGAGGGAATGGGACTATATGCTGTAATGAGAAATATCTGGCTCTAACAGGAAAACGGAGCTATCTAACAGAATGATTGTCAATGTGTGCATTCAAGTTACAGAGTTAAACTGATGTGTGAATGCAACAGTTCAGAAACCCTTTCTGGGGAGAATATAGAACAGACATTTCCAGCCAAATGCAGGCATATAAGAAAT
Organism: Cebus imitator; assembly: GCF_001604975.1. NCBI lineage: Eukaryota > Metazoa > Chordata > Mammalia > Primates > Cebidae > Cebus > Cebus imitator. The sequence goes on along the minus strand of NW_016108189.1, from coordinate 45,158 downwards.
AACAATAAGGCAGCGTTTAAAACACAGAAGAAACATATCTTTCACACTGCATTCCTGTGTTTCCCTTTACTCTAGGGAGCTGCATCTATATTTAGATTCAGCGAGTCAGAAACACCTTTCTTCTAGGAGCAGCGTTTAGATACTCCAGATTGAAAGGGACTTTATGCTGTAATGAAAATATCTGGCTCTAAAAGGAAAATGGAGCTTTCTAACAGAATGGTTGTCAATGTGTGAATTCAACGTAGAGAGTTAAAATGATGCGTATATGCAGCAGTTCAGAAACCCATCCTTTACATAATCACATACAGATATTTCAAGCCATATACAGGCATATAAGAATTAGCAGTAAGACTGCGTCTAAAACACAGGAAAAACGTATCTTCAAACTGCTCTGCTGTGGGTTTGTTCACCATAGGAATTTGCATCTATGTTTAGATTCAGCGAGTTGGAAACACGCTTCTTCTAAAAGTTGTGTTTGTATATTGCGGAGTGAATGGGAGTATAGGCTGTAATGAGAAATATCTGGCTCTAAAACAAAAAGT
>NW_016108189.1:27526-44480 GCF_001604975.1 Cebus imitator | reverse complement strand
AGATATTTCCAGCCGTATACAGGAATGAAAGAATTAGCAGTAAGACTACATCTAAAACACAGGAGAAATGTATCATTCTTATAACTCTGCTGTGTGTTCATTCACCTTAGGAAGTTGCATCTAAGTTTAGATTCTGCAATTTAGAAACAGGTTTCTTCAAAAAGCTGCGTTTGCATAATCCAGAGTGAATGGGAATATAGGCTGTAATTAGAAATATCTTATTCTAAAACAAAAAGGGAGCTATCTAGCAGAATGGTTGTCAAAGTCTATATTCAACTTATTCAGTTATACGGATGTGTGTATGTAGCAGTTCAGAAACCATTTCTTTGGAGAATCTAGAATCAGACATTTCCAGACATACACAGGCATATAAGAATTAGCAGTAAGACTGCATCTAAAACACAGCAGAAACATATCTTTCAAAGTGCTGTGCTGTGTGTTGGTTCACATTAGGAAGTTACATCTATGTTTAGATTCAGCGAGTTAGAAACAGGTTTCTTCTAAAAGCTGCGTTTGAATATTCCATGTGAATGGAAGTGTAGGCTGTAATGAGAAATATCTGTCTCTAAAACAAAAACGGAGCTATCTAGCAGAATGGTTTTTAAGGTGTAAAATCAACACACAGAATTAAACTGATGTGTGTATGGAGCAGTTCAGAAACCCTTTCTTTGGAGAATCTGGGAACACATTTCCAGCCATGTACAGGCATATAAGAATTAGCAGTAAGAATGCTTATAAAACACAGGAGAAACGTATCTTTCTAACCGCTATGCTGTGTGTTCCTTCAACTTAGGAAGTTACATCTATGTTTATATTCAGAGAGATAGAAACACGTTTCTTCTAAAAGTTGTCTTTGGTATTCCAGAGTGAATGCCAGTTTAGGCTGTAATGAGAAATATCTGGCTCTGAAACAAAAACGGAGCTATCTAGCAGAATGGTTCTCTAAGTGTACATTTATCTTACAGAGTAAAACTGACGTGTGTATGCAGCAGTTAACAAGCCCTTTCTTTGGAGAATCTAGAAAAAGATATTTCCAGCCATATACAAGCATTTAAGAATTAGAAGTAAGACTGCGTCTAAAACACAGGAGAAACGTATCATTCAAACTGCTCTGCTGTGTCATTGTTCACGTTAGGAAGTTGCATCTATGTAAGATTCAGCGAGTTAGAAACACGTTTCTTCTAAAAGTTGTGTTTGGATATTCTAGAGTGAATAGGAGTATTGGCTGTAATGAGAAATATCTGGTTCTAAAATCAAAACGGAGCTATCTAGCAGAATGGTTGTCAAGGTGGGCATTCAGCTTACAGAGGTAAACTGATGTGTGTTTGCAGCACTTCAGAAACTCTTTCTTTAGAGAACGTAGAAACAGAAGTTTCCAGCGAGAATGGGCACATAAAAATTACCAGTAAAGCGGCGTCTAAAACACAGGGGAAACTTATCTTTCAAACTGCTGTGCTGTGTGTTCGTTAACCTTAGGAAGTTGCATCTATATTTAGATTCAGGGAGTTAGAAACACGCTTCTTCTAAAAGCTGCGTTTGGATATTCCAGAGTGCATGGCGGTATAGGCTCTAATGAGAAATATCTGATTCTAAAACAAAAACGGAGCTGTCTAGCAGAATGCTTGTCAACGTCTATATTCAACTTACAAAGTTAAACGGATATGCTTATGCAGCAGGTCAGAAACCCTTTCTTTGGAGAATCTAGAATCAGACATTTCCAGCCATATACAGGCATATAAGAATTAGCAGTGAGACTGTGTCTAAAACAAAGCAGACACGTATGTTTCAAAGTGCTCTGCTGTGTGTTCGTTCACCTAAGGAAGTTGCATCTATGTTTCGATTCAGCGAGTTAGAAACACGTTTCTTCTAAAAGCTGCATTTAGATATACCAGAGTGAATGGGAGTATAGGATATAATGAGAAATATCTGGACTAAAACAAAAACGGAGCTATCTAGCAGGATGGTTGTCAAGGTGTACATTCAACTTACAGTGTTAAACTGATATGTGTATGTAGCAGTTCAGAAACCCTTTCTTTGGAGAACCTAGAAATGGATATTTCTACCCATATACAGGAATATAAGAATTAGCAGTAAGACTACATCTTAAACACAGAAGAAACGCATATTCCAAACTGCTCTGCTTTGTGTTGGTTCACCTTAGAAAGTTGCATCTATTTTTAGATTCAGCGAGTTAGAAACACGTTAATTCTAAATGCAGTGTTTGGATATTGCAGAGGGAACAGGGCCATATGCCATAATGAGAAATATCTGGCTCTAAAACAAAAATGGAGCTATGTAGCAGAGTGGATGTCAAGCTGTACATTCAACTTGCATACATAAACTGACGTGTGTATGTAGCAGTTAAGAAACACTTTCTTTGGAGAATCTAGAAAAGGATATTCCAGCTGTATACAGGCATATAAGAATTAGCAGTAAGACTGCGTCTGAAACACAGGAGAAACTTATATTTCAAACTGCTCTGCTGTGTGTTGGTTCATCTCAGGAAGTTGCATCTATGTTCAGATTCAGCGAGTTGGAGACACGTTTCTTCTAAAAGCTGCATTTGTATATTCCAGAGTGAATGGGAGTGTATGCTGTAATGAGAAATATCTGGCTCTAAAATAAAAATGGAGCTATCTAGCAGAATGGTTGTCAAGGTTTATATTCAGCTTACAGAGTTAAGCTGATGTGTGTATACAGCAGTACAGAAACCCGTGTTTGGAGAATCTAGAAACGGATATTTCCATCAATATGCAGGCATATAAGAATTAGCATTAAGACTGCGTCTAAAACAAAGGAGAAACGTATATTTCAAACTGCTCTACTGTTTCATTGTTCACATTAGGAAGTTGCATCTATATTTAGATTCAGCGAGTTGGAAACACGTTTCTTCTAAAAGCTGTGTTTGGGTATTCCAGAGTAAATGGGAGTATATTGTGTAATGAGAAATACCTGGCTCTAAATCAAAAACAGGGTTATCTCTCAGGCTGGTTGTGAAGGTGTACATTCAGCTGGCAGAATGAAACTGATGTGTGAATGTAGTAGTTCAGAAACCCTTTCTTTGGAGAATCTAGAAAAGGATATTTCCAGCCATATGAAGGCATATAAGAATTAGCAGAAAGACTGCGTCTAAAACGGAGGAGAAACGTAGATTTCAAACTGCTCTGCTTTGTGTTGGATCAACTTAGGAAGTTGCATCTATGTTTAGATTCAGCGAGTTAGAAACAGGTTTCTCCTAAAAGCAGTGTTTGGATATTCCACAGGGAATGGGGCTATATTCTATAATGAGAAATATCTGGCTCTTAAACAAAAGCAGAGCCATCTAGCAGAATAGTTGTCAAGGTGAACATACAACTTGCAGACTTAAAATTATGTGTGTATGTAGCAGTTCAGAAACACTTTCTTTGGGGAATCTAGAAACGGAAATTTCCAGCCATATAGAGGCATATAAGAATTAGAAGGAAGACTGCCTCTGAAACACAGGAGAAACGTATATTTCAAACTGTTCTGCTGTGTGTTGATTCACCTTAGGAAGTTGCATCTATGTTTAGATTCAGCGAGTTAGAAAAATGTTTCTTCTAAAAGCTGCGTTTGGTTATTCCAGAGTGAATGGGAGTATATGCTGTAATCAGAAATATCTGGCTCTAAATTAAAAACGGAGCTACCTAGCAGAATGGTTGTCCAGGTGTACATTCAACTTACAGAGTTAAACTGATGTGTGTATGTAGCAGTTCAGAAGCCCTTTCTTTGGAGAACCTGGGAATGGATATTTCCAGCCATATACAGGCATATAAGAATTAGCAGTAAGACTACGTCTAAACACAGGAGAAACGTATATTTCAAACTGCTCTGCTGTGTGTTGGTTCACCTTAGGAAGTTACATCAATGTTTAGATTCAGCGAGTTGAAAACAATTTCTTCTAAAAGCAGCATTTGGATATTCCAGAGGGAATGGGGTTATATGCTATAATGAGAGATATCTCGCTCTAAAACAAAAATGGAGCTATCTAACAGAATGGTTGTCAAGGTGTACATTCAGCTTGCAGAGTTAAAACTGATATGTTCATGCAGCAGCTCAGAAACTCTTTCTTTGTGGAATCTAGAAACAGATATTTCAAGCCATACCCAGGCATTTAAGAAGTAGCAGTAAGACTGCATCTAAACCACAGCAGAAACGTATCTTTCAATCTGCTCTGCTGTTTTTTGTTCACTTTAGGAAGTTGCATCTACGTTTAGATTCCCCGAGTTAGAAACACGTCTCTTCTAAAAGCTCCCTTTGGCTATTAAACAGTGTATGGGAATATAGGCTGCAATTAGAAATATCTGACTCTAAAACAAAATGAAGCTATCCAGCAGAATGGTTGTGAAGGTGTCCATTCAACTTACAGAGTGCAACTGATGTGTGTATGTAGCAGTTCAGAAACCCTTTCTTAGGGGAATCTAGAAACGGATATTTCAGCCCATATACCAGCATATAAGTATTAGCAGTAGGACTTTGTCTAAAACACAGGAGAAACGTATATTTCAACTGCTCTGCTGTGTGTTCGTTCACCTTAGAAAGTTGCGTCTATGTTTATAATCAGCAATTTAGAAACACGTTTCTTCTAAAAGCTGCGTTTGGATATTCCAGAATGAATGAGAGTATATGCTGTAATGAGAAATATCTGGCTCTGAAACAAAAACGGAGCTATCCAGAAGAATGGTTCTCAAGGTGTACATTCAACTTACACAGGTAGCATGATGTGTGTATGTAGCAGTTCAGAAAACCTTTCTTTGGAGAATCTAGAAACCAATATTTAAAGCCATGTACAGGCATATAAGAATTAGCAGTAAGACTGCGTCTAAAACACAGGAGAAACGAATCTTTCAAACTGCTCTGCTGTCTGTTCGTTCACCTTAGGAAGTTGCATCTATGTTTAGATTCAGCAAGTTGGAAAAACGTTTCTTATAAAATCTGCGTTTGGATATTCCAGAGTGAATGGGATTATAGGCTGTGATGCAAAGTATCTGGCTCTAAAACAAAAATGAAACTATCTAGCAGAATGGTTGTCAAGCTGTACAATCAACATACAGAGTTAAACCGATGTGTGAATGCAACAGTTCAGAAACGCTTTCTTTAGATAATCTATAAACAGATATTTCCTGCTGTAAAGGGCATATAAGTATTAGCAGTAAGACCGCCCCTAAAACACAGGAGAAGCGTATATATCAAAATCCTCTGCTGTCTGTTCCTTTACCTTAGGGAATTGCACATATGTTTATATTCAGCGAGTTAGAAACAGGTTTCTTCTGAAAGCTGTGATGGGATATTCCATAGTGAATGCGAATATAGGCTGTCATCAGATATGTCTGGTTCTAAAACAGAAAAGAAGCTATCTACCAGAATTGTTGTCAAGGTGTACAATCAACTTACAGAGTTATACAGACATGTGAATGCAGCCATTAAGAAACCCTTTCTTTGGAGAACCTAGAAACAGATATTTCCAGCGATATACAGGCATATAAGAGTTACCAGTAAGACTGCGTCTAAAACACAGGAAACACGTATCTTTCAAACTACTCTGCTGTGCGTTCTTTCACTTTAGGAAGGGGCATCTATATTTAGATTCAGCTAGTTATAAACACAGTTCTTCTAAAAGCTGTGTTTGGATATTCCAGGGTGAATGGGAGTGTAGGCTGTAATGAGAAATATCTGGCTCTAAAAGGAAAACGGAGCTAACTAACCCAATGATTTTCAATGTGTGCATTCAACTTACAGAGTAAAACTGCTGTGTGTATGCAGCAACTCAGAAACCCTTCTGGGGACAATCTAAAAACAGACATTTCCAACTGAATGCAGGCATATAAGTAATAGCAAGTAAAAATTCGTTTAAAACTCACAGGAAACGTACGTTTCAAACTGTTCTGCTGTGTGTTCATTCACCTGAGGAAGTTGCATCTATGTTTAGTTTCAGCAAGTTAGAAATACCTTTATTTTAGGAGCATCGTTTGTTCATTAAGGAGTGAATGGGAGTATATGCTGTAATGAGAAATACCTGGCTCAAAAACAAATACGGATCTATCTAACAGAATCGTGGTCAAGGTGTGCATTCAACTTAAAGAGTTAAACTCATGTGTGTATGCAGCAGTTCCAAAACCCTTTCTGGGGAGAATCTCAAAACAGACATTTCCAGCCAAAACCAGGCGTATAAGCAATAGCAGTAAGACTGCATCTACAACACAGAAGAAACATATCTTTCAACCTGCTCTGCTGTGTGTTTATTCATCTTAGGGAGCTGCTTGTATGTTTAGATGCAGCGAGTTAGAAACACCTTTCTTACAGGACCAGCGTTTGGATATACCAGAGGGAATGGTAGTATATCCTGTAATGAAGAATATGTGGCACTAAAAGGAAAACGGAGCTATCTAACAGAACGGTTTTCAATGTGTGCATTCAACTTACAAAGTTAAACTGCTTTGTGTATTCAGCAGTTCGGAAACCTTTTCTGGAGACAATCTAAAAACAGAGATTTCAGGCCAAATGCAGGCATGTCAGAAACAGCGGTAAGACTGCATCTAAAACACAGAAGAAACTTACCTTTCAAACTGCTCTGCTGTGTGTACGTTCACCTTAGGGAGTTGCACCTATGTTTACATTCAGCGAGTTAGAAACACCTTTCTATTCGCAGCAGCATTTGGATGTTCCAGAATAAATGGGAGTATAGGCTGTAATGAGAAATATCTGGCTCTAAAAGGAAAACGAAGCTATCTAACAGAATGCTTTTCAACGTCAGCATTCAACGTACAGAAGTAAATTTCTGTGTGTATGCACCAGTTCAGAAACCCTTTCTGGGGAGAATCTAAAACCAGACATGTCCGGCCAAATGCATGCATATAAGAAATAGCAGTAAGATGGCATCTAAAACACAGAAGAAACGTATCTTTCAAACTGCTCTGCTGTGTGATCGTTCAACTTAGGAATTTGCATCTATGTTTAGATTTACCTAGTTAGAAACACGTTTCTTCTATAAGCTGGGTTTAGATATTCCAGTGTGAATGGAAGTATAGGCTGTAATGAGGAATATCTGGCTCTAAAACAAAAATGGAGTTATCTAGCAGAAAGGTTCTGAATGTTAACATTTAATTGACATAGTTAAACTGATGTGTGTATGCAGCAGTTCACAAATCCTTTCCTTATGGAATCTAGAAACAGATATTTCCAGCAATATACAGGCATTTAAAAATTAGCAGTAAGACTGCATCTGAAACACACGAGAAACGTGTCTTTCAAACTGCTGTGCTGTGAGTTTGTTCACCTTAGGAAGTTGCATCTATGTTTAGATTCAGCGAGTTAGAAACACATTTCTTCTAAAAGTTGCTTTTCAATATTTCACAAAAAAATGTGAATATAGGCTGTAATGAGAAATATCTGGCCCTAAAACAAAAACGGATCTATCTAGCAGAATGGTTGTCAAGCTCACCATACAACTTACAGAGGTAAACTGATGTGTGCATGCAGCAATTCAGACACCCTTTGTTTACGGAATCTAGAAATACATATTTCCTGCCATATACAGGCATTTAAGAATTAGCAGTAAGACTGCATCTAAAACAAAGGAGAAACATATCTTTCCACTGCTCTGCTGTGTGTTCATTCACTTTAGGAAGTTGCATCTACGTTTAGATTCAGCGAGTTACAAACACGTTTCTTCTAAAATCTGCGTTTGGATATTCCAGAGTGAATGGGAGTATAGGCTGTAATGAGAAATATCTGGCTCTAAAACAAAAATGAAGCAATCTAGCAGAATGGTTGTCAAGATGTAAAATCAACTTAGAGAGTTAAACTGATATGTGTATGCAGCAGTTCGGAAACCCTTTTTTAGATAATCTAGATACAGGTATTTCCAGTCACATACAGGCATATAAGAATTAGCAGTAAGACTGCATCTAAAACACAAGAGAAACATATCTTTCAAACTGCTCTGCTGTGTGTTTGTTCACCTTAGGAAGTTGCATCTATGTTTAGATTCAGCGAGTTAGAAACAAGTTTCTTCTAAAAGTTGCATTTGGATATTCCAGGGTAAATATGAATATAGGCTGTAACGAGCAATATCAGGCTCTAAAACAAAACGGAGCTATCTAGCAGAATGGTTGTCAAGGTCTCAATTCAACTTACAGAGTTAAACTGATGTGTGTATGCAGCAGTTCAGAAACTATTTCTAAGGAGAGTCTAGAAAAAGATATTTCCAGCCATATACAGGCATATAAGAATTAGCAGTAAGACAGCATCTAAAACACTGGAGAAACGTACCTTTCAAACTGTTGTGCTGTGTGTTACTACACCTTAGGAAGTTGCACCTATATTTAGATTCAGCAAGTTGGAAATACATTTGTTCTAAAAGCCGTGATTGCATATTCCAGAGTGAATGGGAGTATAGGGTGTAATGAAAAATATCTGGCTCTAAAACTAAAACGAATCTACCTAGCAGAATGATTGTCAAAGTGTACAATCAACTTACAGAGATAAACTGATGTTTGTATGCAGGAACTGATAAACACTTTCTTTCAAGAATCTAGAAACAGATTTTTCCAGTCATTTACAGGCAAATAAGAATTAGCAGTAAGACTGTGTGTAAAACACAGGAGAAACGTATATTTCAAACTGCTCTGCTGTGTGATCGTTCAACTTAGGAATTTGCATCTATGTTTAGATTCAGCGAGTTAGAAACACATTTCTTCTAAAAGATATTCCAGTGTGAATGGAAGTATAGGCTATAATGAGAAATATCTAGCTCTAAAACAAAAACCGAGAAAGCTAGAAGAATGCTTGTCAAGGTTTACATTCAACTGACATAGTTAAACTGATTTGTGTGTGCAGTAGTTCACAAACCCTTTCTTAATAAACCTAGAAACAGATATTTCCAGCCATATTCAGGCATTTAAGAAATAGAATTAAGACTGTATCTAGGCCGGGCGTGGTGGCTCAAGCCTGTAATCCCAGCACTTTGGGAGGCCGAGGCGGGTGGATCACGAGGTCAAGAGATCGAGACCATCCTGGTCAACATGGTGAAACCCCGTCTCTACTAAAAATACAAAAAAAATTAGCTGGGCATGATGGTGCATGCCTGTAATCCCAGCTACTCAGGAGGCTGAGGCAGGAGAATTGCCTGAACCCAGGAGGCGGAGGTTGTGGTGAGCCGAGATCGCGCCATTGCACTCCAGCCTGGGTAACAAGAGCGAAACTCCGTCAAAAAAAAAAAAAAAAAAAAAAAAAAAGAAGACTGTATCTAAAACACCAAAACACCAGAGAAACGTATCTTTCAAACTACTCTGCTGTGTGTTCATTCTACTTAGGAAGTTGCATCTGTGTTTAGATTCAGCAAATAAGAAACATGTTTCTTCTGAAACTGCATTTGGATATTCCAGAGTAAATGGGAATATAGGCTATAATGAGAAATATCGGGCTCTAAAACAAAAACAGAGCTATCTACCAGAATGATTGTCAAGGTGTACTATCAACTTACAGAGTTTAACTCAAGTTCATACGCAGCAGCTCAGAAACACTTTCTTTAGAGAATCTAGTAACATATATTTCCAGCCATTTACATGCACATAAGAACTAGGGGTAAGACTGCATCTAAAACACACGAGAATCGTATGTTTCAAACTGCTGTGCTGTGTGATCATTGACCGGAGGAATTTGCATCTATGTTTAGATTCAGCGAGTTACAAACACGGTTCGTCTAAAAGCTGCATTTCCATGTTCCAGCGTGAATGGGAGTATAGGCTGTAATGACAAAAATCTGGCTCTAAAACAAAAACAGAGCTATCTAGCAGAATGGTGGTTAAGGTGTATATTCAACTTACAGAGTTAAACTGAAATGTGTATGTAGCAGTTCACAAACCCTTTCTTTGGAGAATCCAGGAACGGATATTACCAGCCATATAGAGGCATATGAGAATTAGCAGTAAGACTGCGACTGAAACACAGGAGTAACTTATATTTGAAACTGCTCTGCTGTGTGTTAATTCACCTTAAGTAGATGCAACTATGTTTAGATTAAGCGAGTTAGAAAAAAGTTTCTTATAAAACTTATGTTTGGATATTCCGCAGTGAATGGAAGAATATTCTGTAATGAGAAATATCTGGCTCTAAAACAAAAATGGAGCTGTCTAGCAGAATGGTGGTGAAGGTATACATTCAACTTACAGAGTTAAACTGATATGTATGTAACAGTTCAGAAACCCTTTCTTTGGAGAATCTAGAAACGGATCTTTAAAGCCATATACAGGAAAATAAGAATTAAGAGTAGGAGTGCGTATAAATACACATCAGAAACGTACATTTCAAACGGCTGTGCTGGGTTTCGTTCACCTTAGGAAGTTGCATCTATGTTTCCATCCAGCGAGTTAGAAACACCATTCTACCAAAAGTTGCTGTAATGAGAAATACCTGGCTCTAAAACAAAAACGGAGCTATCTAGCAGAATGGTTGTCAAGGCGTACATTCAACTTACAGAGTTAAACTGATGTGTGTATGTTGCAGTTCAGAAACCCTTTCTTGTTAAAATCTAGAAATGGATTTTTCCAGCCATATACAGGCATAAAAGAATTAACAGTAAGACTGCGTCTAAAACACAGGAGAAACGTACATTTCTAGCTGCTGTGCTGTGTGTTCCTTCGCCTTAGGAAGTTGCACCTATGTTTAGATTTAGCGAGTTAGAAACACTTTACTTCTAAAAGCTGCGTTTGAAAGTCAGTAGTGAATAGGAGTATATGCTGTAATGAGAAATATCTGGCTCTAAAAGAAAAACAGAGCTATCTAGCAGAATGGCGGTCAAGGTGTATATTCAACCTACAGTGTTAAACTGATGTGTGTAGCAGTTCAGAAACGGATATTTCCAGCCGTATACTGGCATATAAGTATTAGCAGCAAGACTGTGTCTAAAACACAGGAAAAACCTGTATTTCAAACTGCTCTGCTGTGTGTTCGTTCAACTTAGGAAGCTGCATCTATGTTTATATTCAGCAAGTTAGAAACACGTTTCTTCTAAAAGCTGCGTTTGGATATTCCAGAGTGAATTGGAGTATATGCTGTAATGAGATATATCTGGCTCTAGAACAAAAACGAAGCTATCTAGGAGAATGGTTGTGAAGGTGTACATTCACCTTACAGAGATAAAGTGATGTGTGTATCTAGCGCTTAAAAACTCTTTCTTTGGAGAATCCAGAAACGAATATTTCCAGCAATATACAGACATATAAGAATTAGCAATAAGACTGAGTCTAAGTCAAAGTAGAAATGTATATTTGAAACTGCTATGCTGTGTGTTCATTCAAGTTAGGAACTTGCATCCATGTTAAGATTCAGCGAGTTAGAAACACGTTTCTTCTAAAAGCTGCAATTGGATATTCCAGAATGAATGGGAGTATATGGTATAATGAATAATATCTGGTTCTAAAACAAAACGGAGCTAACTAGCAGAATGGTTATCAATTTGTACATTCAACTTACAGAGTAAAACTGATTGGTATATGTAGCTGTTCAGAAACCTTTTCTTTGGAGAATGTAGAAACGGATATTCCCAGCCATAAACAAGCATATAAGAATTAGCAGTAATTCTGCGTCTACAACACAAGAGAAACATATATTTCAAACTGCTCTGCTGTGTGTTCTTTCACCTTAGGAAGTTGCTGCTTTGTCTAGAATCAGCAAGTTAGAAACATGTTTCTTCTAAAAGCTGCGTTTGGATATTCCAGAGTGAATGGGAGTATATTCACTAATGAGAAATATCTGGCTCTAAATCCAAAACGGAGGTATCTAGCAGAATATTTGTCAAGGCGTACATTCAACTTAGAGAGTTAAACTGATGTGTGTAGCTGGCAGTTCAGAAAACCTTTCTTTGGAGAATCTAGAAACAGAAATTTCCAGCCAAAAAGGTCACATAAGAATTAGCAGTAAGTCTCCATCTAAAACACAGGAGAAACGTTTCTTCCAAACTGCTCTCCTGTGTTTTCGTTCATTATAGGAAGTTTCACCTATGTTTAGATTCAGCGAGTTAGAATCACTTTTCTTCTAAAATCTGCACTTTAATATTACAGAGTGAATTGAGTATAGGCTGTAATGAGAAATATCTGGCTCTAAAACAAAAATGGAGCTATCTAGCAGAATGGTTGTAAAGATGTACATTCAACTGTCATACTTAAACTGGAACGTGTATGCAGTAGTTCAGAAACAATTTCGTTATGGAATCTAGAAACAGATATTTCCAGCCAGACACAGCTGTTTAAGAATTAGCAGTAAGACTGCGTCTAAAACACAGGAGAAATGTATGTTTCAAACTGCTCTTCTGTGTGTTCATTAACCTTACGAAGTTGCATCTATGTTTAGATTAACTGACTTCGAAACATGCTCTTCTAAAAGTTGTGTTTTGATATTCCAGAGTGAATGGGAGTGTAGGCTGCTATGAGTAATATCTTGCTCTAAACAAAAACGGAGCTATGTAGCAGAATGATTGTAAACTTGTACAATCACCTTACAGAGTTAAACTGATGTGTGTATGCAGTGGTTAAGAAACGCTTTCTTTCCAGAATCCAGAAACAGATATTTCCAGCCCTTTACAGTCATATAAGAATTAGCGGTAAGACTGCGTCTAAAACACAGGAGAAACGCATCTTTCATACTGCTCTGCTGTGTGATCATTCACCTTAGGAAGTTTCATCTTTGTTTACATTCAGCTAGTTAGAAACACGCTTCTTCTAAAAGCTGGGATTGGATATTTCCGTGTGAATGGGAGTATAGGCTGTAATGAGAAATATCTGGCTCTAAAACAGAAACTGAGCTATCTAGCAGAACGGTTGTAAAGATGTATGTTCAACTGACATAGTTAAACTGATGTATACATGCAGCAGTTCAGAAACACTTTCTTTCGAGAATCTAGACACAGATATCTCCAGCCATTTACAGGCCTATAAGAATTAGCAGTAAGACTGCGTCTAAAACACAGGATAAAAGGATCTTTCATACTGCTCTGCTGTGTGATTGTTCACCTTAGGAATTTGCATCTATGTTAAACTCAGCGAGTTAGAAACACGTTTCTTCTCAAAGCTGGCTTTGGATATTCCAGTGTGAATGGGAGTACAGACTGTAATGAAAAATATCTGGCTCTAAAACAAAAATGGAGCTATCTAGCAGAATAATTGTAAAGGTGTACATTCAAGTGACATTGTTAAAATGATGTGGGTATGCTGTAGTTCAGAAAGGCGGTCTTTATGGAATCTAGAAACAGATATTTCCAGCCATATACAGGCATTTAAGAATTAGGAGTAAGACTGCATCTAAAACACAGGAGAAACGTATACTTCAAACTCCTCTGCTGTGCAATCGTTCACCTTAGGAAGTTTCGCCTATGTTTAGATTCAGCTACTTAGAAACACGTTTCCTCTAAAAGTTGTGTTTTGATATTCTAGAGTAAAGGGGAGTAAATCCTGTAATGACAAATATCTGGCTCTAAAATAAAAACGAAGCTTTCTAGCATAATGGCTGTGAAGGTGTACATTTATTTTCCAGAGTTAAACTGATGTGCATATGTAGCAATTCAGAAACACTTTCTTTAGAGAATCTAGAAACAGAACTATCCAGCCATAAAGGGCATACAAGAATGAGCAGTAAGCATGATTCTAAAAAGCAGGAGAAAGATATCTTTCAAACTGCTCTGCTGTGTGTTCGTTCACATTAGAAAGTTGCAGCTATGTTTCAATTCAGCAGAGAGAAACACGTTTTTTCTAAAATCTGCATGTGAATATCCCAAAGTGAATGGGTGTATATGCTGTAATCAGAAATATCTGTCTCTAAAAGAAAAACGGAGTTATCTAGCAAAATGGTTGTCAAGGTGTACATTGAAGTTAGAGTGTTATCCTGATGTGTGTATGCAGCAGTTCAGAAACCCTTTTTTTACATAATCTAGAAACAGATATTTCCAGCCAAATTCAGGCATATAAGAGTTAGCAGAAAGACTGCGTCTGAAACACAGTAGAAACGTATCTTTCATACCGCTCTGCTGTGTTCGTTCACCTTAGGGAGTAGCAATATGTTTAGATTCAGCCATTTAGAAACACGTCTCTTCTAACAGCTGCGTTTGGAAATTCCAAGAGTGAATGTGAGCATAGGCTGTAATGAGAAATATCTGGCTGTAAAACAACAATGAAGCTATCTAGTAGAATGGTTGTCAAGGTGTACAATCAACTTACAGAGTTAAACTGACATGTGTATGCAGCAGTTAAGAAGCCCTATCTTTGGAGAATCAAGAAACAGATATGTCCAACTATTTGCAGACATATAAGAATTAGCAGTAAGACTGCGTCTAAAACACAGGAGAAACGTATCTTTCAAACTGCTCTGCAATGTTTTCTTTCACCTTAGGAAGTTGCAACTATGTTTACATTACACGATATAGAAACACATTTCTTCTAAAAGGTGTGTTTGGATATTCCAGAGAGAATGATGGGATAGGATGTATTTGGGAATATCTGGCTCTGAAACAAAAACGGAGCTATCTAGCAGAATGGTTGTCAAGGTGTACATTCAACTTACAGAGTTAAACTGATGTGTGTATGCAGCAGTTCAGAAACCCTTTCTTTAGAGAATCTAGAAACAGATATTTCCAGGCATATACAGGCCTTTAACAATTAGCAGTAACACTGCGTCCAAAAGACAGTAGAAACCCACTTTGAAACTGCTCTGCTATGTGTTCGTTCAATTTAGAAAGTTGGATCTTTGTTTAGAATCATCGAGTTAGAATCACGTTTCTTCTAAGAGCTGTGTTTCGATGTTCCAGATTGAAGGGGAATGTAGGTTGCGATGAGAAATATCTGGCTCTAAAACAACAACGGAGCTATCTAGCAGAATGGTTTTCAACGTGTAGTATCAATTTACAGAGATAAACAGATGTGTCTGTACAGCAATTCAGAAACCTTTTCTTTAGAGAATCTAGAACCCGATATTTCCAGCCATATACAGGCATATAAAAATTACCTGTAAGACTACATCTAAAACACAGGAGAAACGTATCTTTCAAACAGCTCTGCTCTGTTTTAATTCACCATACGAAGTTGCATGTATGTTTAGATTCAGCGAGTTAGAAACACGTTTCTTCTAAAAGCTGGGATTGGATATTTCAGAGTGAATGAGAGTATAGGCTGTAATGAGAAATATCTGGCTGTAAAACAAAAATAGAGCTATCTAGCAGAATGGTTGTCAAGGTGTTCATTCAACTTATAGAGTTAAGGTGATGACTGTATGCAGCACTTCACAAACCCTTTGGGGAATCTAGAAACGGATATTTCCAGCCATATACAGGCATATAAGAGTTAACAGTCAGACTTCCGATCCAAGATGGCTGTTTAGGAACAGCTAAGTATTGCAGCTCCCAGTGAAACCGCAGATGGTGAGTGGATACCGCATTTTTATTGCCCACAGACTAGGCAATTACTAGGCAGAGGAGCTCCACAGGTCACCAGCACGGCTGTTTCAGCCAGCGCGGCTGTGCCGGCAGGCGCCGCTGCTTTGCCCCGCGTGGCTGCTTTGTCGGCACCCCAGAGCTGTGGTTCTCCATACAAAATACACCAGTCCGGGTGTCTTTTGGGCTGGCGATTGGAGCCATGGGAAGTCGCCTATTTGTCTGTTTAAAAAGGGGACTGAGCAGGGAACCAGGTCAGTAGATTCCAGGGCAAAAAAAAAAGTGCCACAAAGCTCAGTACTGCTGTTTAAGCCAGTGCAGTCAGTGGCCACTGGGGAAAACAAACAGACTCCGGCGCCTCCTTAACAAGCGACTGGAACACCAGCTTAAAATAGGCTCTGAGACAGGGAGCCAGGCGATCAGACTTGGCTGGTCCCACCCCCACAAAAGAACAGCAACCAGAAACTCTGGATTGAGAGTTTCACAGCAAGGGCAGCTGAACCCGGGATGGTCCAGCTCTGTGGGGGAAGGGCATCCGCCATTACCGAGGCAGCCCACCACTACGGAGGTAGTCAGCCAATGCTGAGGCAGCCAGCCATTGCCAAGGCAACCGACCATTGCTGAGGCAGCCCACTGTTGCCAAGGCAACCCGCCACTGCAGAGAGACTCCACCTCAATAGAGGGAGGCCACCATCACCAAAGCAGTTCTAACTACACCCATATAAACAGGACTACAGGTAAGTTCACTCGGCAGCTGGGTGGAGCCCACAGCAGCTCAGCAAAGGCTATACAGGCAGTCAGTGACTTCGCTGCCTTCTTGCTGGGCAGGACAGCTCTGAAGGGAAAAAAAATAAAAAAGAGAAGGCAGCAGCATAACCAAAAATCATAAAGCCCTAAATCTCTGGGACAGAGCACCTGGGAACAAAAATCAGTTTATGAGTTCTGCTGCAGCAGACCTAAAAGTACCGCCCAGCAGCTCTGAATGAACAACAGAGCTCACAGCTCACTATTTGAGCTCCTATAAAGAAGAGACCGTCTCCCCAAGCAGCTCCGTGACCCCTATATATCCAAAAAGACACCTCATAAAAGAGAGATCAGATTGACACTAGGCGGGTATCCTTCTGGGACAAAGATAGCAGAAGAAGAAAACTGGTAACAACCCTTGCTGTTCAGCAGCTGCTGCAGGTGAACCCCAGGCAAGCAGGGCCTGGAGTTAACCTCAGCAGACTTACAGCAGAGGGGCCAGACTGTCAGAAGGAAAACCAAGAAGCAGAAATAACCTCACCATCAACAAACAAAACGTAAATCTGAAAGATTTGAGACCCAATCTGAAAGCCAGCAACTACAAAGTCAACAGGTGGATAAATCCATAAAGATGGGAAGAAACCAAGGCAAAAAGGATGAAAACACCGGAAACCAGAACACCTCTCCTCCTACAAGGGATCACAATTCCTCACCAGCAAGAGAACAAGGTTGGAGGGGGAACGAGTGTGATGAAATGACAGAATCAGACTTCAG
>NW_016108189.1:24609-26020 GCF_001604975.1 Cebus imitator | reverse complement strand
CAGCACCACATCACACCTACTCTAAAATTGACCATATAATTGGGAGTAAATCACTCCTCAGCAAATGCAAAAGAATGGAAATCGTAACAAACACTCTCTCATACCACAGTGCAATCAAGTTAGAACTCAGAATTCAAAAACTAACCCAGAACGGCACAGCTTCATGGAAACTGAACAACTTGCTCTTGAATGTCCACTAGATAAACAATGAAATGAAGATGGAAATAAAGATGTTCATCGAAACCAACGAGAATGGAGACACAACGTACAAGAATCTCTGGGACACATTTAAAGCAGTCTCTAGAGGAAAATATATAGCAATAAGTGCCCACATGAGAAGAAAGGAGAGATAAAAATTGACACCCTATCGTTAAAACTGAAAGAGCTAGAGGAACAAGAACAAAAAACCTCAAAGTCTAGCAGAACACAAGAAATAGCTAAGATCAGAGCAGAACTGAAGGAGATAGGGACACAAAAAACCCTTCAAAAAATCAATAAATCCAGAAACCGGTTTTTCGAAAAGATCAACAAAATAGAGAGACTATTAGTCAGATTAATACAAAAGAAAAGAGAGAACAATCAAAGTGATGCAATAAAAAACGATAAAGGGGATATCACCACAGATTCCACAGAAATTCAAACCATCATCAGAGATTATTACAAACAACTCTAGGCACATAAACTAATAAACCTGGAAGAAATGGATAAATTCCTGGACACTTGCATCCTCCCAAGCCTAAACCAGAAAGAAGCCAAAACCGTGAACAGACCGATAACAAGGTCTGAAGTTGAGGCAGCAATTAAGAGCTTACCACCCAAAAAAAAGCCAAGGTCCAGACAGGATCTCAGCCGAATTCTAGCAGACATACAAAGAGGAGCTGGTACCATTTCTTCTGAAACTATTACAAACAATACAAAAAGAGGGAATTCTTCCCAAATCATTTTACGAGACCAACATCATCCTGATTGCAAAACCCGGCAGAGACTCAACAAAAGAAGAAAGCTTCAGGCCAATATCCATGATGAACATAGATGCAAAAATCTTCAATAAAATACAAGCCGATTGCAACAGCACAGCCAAAAGCTTATCCACCATGATCAAGTAGGCTTCATCCCAGGGATGCAAGTCTGCTTCAACATACAGAAGTCTATAAAGTAATTCACCACATAAACAGAACCAAAGGCAAAAACCACATGATTATCTCAATTGATGCAGAGAAGGCCTTTGACAAAATTCAACAGCCCTTTATGCTAAAAACACTTAATAAGCTAGGTATCGATGGAACGTATCTCAAAATAATAAAAGCTATTTATGTCAAACCAACAGCCAATATCATACTGAATGGGCAAAAACTGGAAGCATTTCCCTTGAAATGTGGCACCAGACAAGGATGCCCTCTCTCACCACTGC
>NW_016108189.1:20054-22404 GCF_001604975.1 Cebus imitator | reverse complement strand
AAAAAAAAGATATGTTTCTTCTGTGTTTTAGACGCAATCTTACTGCTATTTCTTATATGCCTGGATTTAGTTGGAAATGTCTGTTGTTAGATTATCCCCAGAAAGGGGCCTTACCTACTGCATACACACATCAGTTTAATTCTTTATGTTGAATGCGCACACTGTCAACCATTCTGTTAGATAGTTATGTTTTCCTGTTCGAGCCAGATATTTCTTTTTTTGGTTTTTGTCCATTCGTTTACTTTTTTGCATTTTAGATTTTGGGGTACATGTGAAGAGCATGCAAGATTGTAGCATAGGTACACACGTGGCAGTGTGATTCGCTGCCTTCTTCCCAATCACCTACATCTGGCATCTCTCCCCTTGCTATCTCTTCCCAACTCCCCATCCCTCAGTGTCCCTACCCTGTTTCCCCCCAACAGGCCCCAGTGTGTAGTGCTACCCTCCCTGTGTCTATGTGTTCTCATTGTTCAACACCCACCTATGAGTGAGAACATGTGGTGTTTGATGTTTTGCTCTTCTGTCAGTTTGCAGAGAATGACGGTTTCCAGGTTCATTCCTGTCCCTCCATAGAACACAAACTCAATTCTCATTACAACACATACTCCCATTCACTCTGGAATATGCAAACGCTGCTCCTCGAAGAAAGGTGTCTCTAACTCGCTGAATCTAAACATAGATGCAAATCCCTAAGGTTAAAGAACACACAGCCAAGCAGTTTGAAAGATACGTTTCTCCTGTGCTTTAGACGCAGTCTTACTGCTATTTCTTATATTCCTGGATTTGGTTGGAAATGTCTGATTTTAGATTTTCCAAAGAATGGGTTTCTGAACTGCTGCATACACACTTCAGTTTAACTCTGTAAGTTGAAGCACACATTGACAACCATTCTGTTAGATAGCTCGGTTTTCATTTTAGAGCCAGATATTTCTCATTAGAGCATATATTCCCATTCACTCTGGAATATCCAAACGCTGCTCCTGGAAGAAAGGTGTTTCTAACTCACTGAATCTAAACATAGATGCACCTCCCCAAGGTGAACGAACACACAGCCGAGCAGTTTGAAAGATACTTTTCTTCTGTGTTTTGGATGCAGTATTACAGGTATTTCTTATATGCCTGGATTTGGATGGAAATGTCTGTTTTTAGATTCTCCCCAGAAAGGGTTGGTGAACTGCTGCATACACACATCAGTTTAATTCTGTAAGTTGAATGCACAGATGGACTACCATTCTGTTAGATACCTTTGTTTTCCCTTTAGCGCCAGATATTTCTCTTTACAGCATATTCTCCCATTCACTCTGGAATAGCCAAACGCAGCTCCTAGAAGAAAGGTGTTTCTAACTCGCTGAATCTAAACATAAATGCCACTCCCAAAGTTGAACGAACACACAACAGCGCACGTTGAACGTTACATTTCTTCTGTGGTTTCGACGCAATCTTACTGCTATTTCTTATATGCCTGGATTTGTTTGGAAACGTCTGTTTTTAGATTCTTCCCTGAAAGGGTTCCTGAACTGATGGATACACACATCACCTTAACTCTGTAAGTTGAATACACACAGTGACAACCATTCTGTTTGATAGCTCTGTTTCGTTTTAGAGCCAGATATTTCTCATTACAGCGTATTCTCCCATTCACTCTGGAATATCCAAACTCTGCTCCTAGAAGAAAGGTGTTACTAACTCTCTGAATATAAACTTAGATGCAACTCTCTAAGGTGAATGAAAACACACCAGAGCAGTTTGAAAGATACGTTTCTTCTGTGGTTTAGATGCAGTCTTATTGCTATTTCTCATATGCCTGGGTTTTCCTGGAAATGTCTATTTTTAGATTCTCCCCAGAAAGGGGTTCTGAACTGCTGCATACACATATCAGTTTAACTCTGTAAGTTGATTGTACAGCTTGACAACCATTCTGCTAGATAGCTTTGTTTTCATTTTAGAGCCAGATATTTCTCATTACAGCATATTCTCCCATTCACTTTGGAATATCTAAACGCTGCTTAGAGAAGAAATGTGTTTCTAACTCGCTGAATCTCAACATATATGTAACTCCCGAAGGTAAGTGAACACACAGCAGACCAGTTTGAAAGATACGTTTCTTCTGTGTTTTAAACGCAGTCTTACTCCTATTTCTTTATTTTTCCCCAATTAATTTATTTTATTGCATTTTAGGTTTTGGGGTACATGTGAAGAACATGCAAAATTGTTGCATAGGAACACACATGGCAGTATGATTTGCTGCCTTCCTCCCCATCACCTACATCTGGCATTTCTCCCCTTGCTAGCTCTCCCCAGCTTCCCACCCCCCACCCTCCCTCCCCTGTTTTCCCCCAACTGACCCCAG
>NW_016108189.1:9993-17722 GCF_001604975.1 Cebus imitator | reverse complement strand
CACACGTGGCAGTGTGATTTGCTGCCTTCCTCCGCATCGCCTACATCTGACATCACTCCCCTTGCTATCTCGCTCCAACTCACCACCCCACACGGTCCCTCACCTATTTCCCCCCAAATGACCCCAGTGTGTGTTGCTACCCTCCCTGTGTCCATGTGTTCTCATTGTTCAACATCTGCCTATGAGTGAGAACATGCGGTGTTTGATCTTCTGCTCTTCTGTCAGTTTGCTGAGAATGATGGTTTCCAGGTTCATCCATGTCCCTACAAAGGACGCAAGCTCATCGTTTTTGATGGCTGCATAATATTCCATGGTGTATATGTGCCACATATTCCCTGTCCAGTCTATCATCGATGGGCATTTGGGTTGATTCCAGGTCTTTGCTATTGTAAGCAGTGCTGCAATGAGCACTCGTGTTCACGTGTCCTTATAGTAGAACGATTTATAATCCTTTGGATATATACCCAGGAATGGGATTGCTAGGTCGAATGCTATTTCTTATATGCCTGGAATTGTCTCCCTTTAGATTCTCCCCAGGAAGGGTTTCTGAACTTCTGCATACACACATCAGTTTAACTCTGTATGTTGAATGCACACATTGACAACCATTCTGTTAGATAGCTCGGTTTTCCTTTTCGAACCAGATATTTCTTATTGCAGCATATACTCCCATTCACTCTGGAATATCCAAATGCTGGTGCTAGAAGAAAGGTATTTCTAACTCGCTTAATGTAAGCATAGCTGTAACTCTTTAAGGTGAACGAACACACAGCGAAGCAGTTTGAAAGATATGTTTCTTCTGTGTCTTCGACGCAGTCCTACCTCTATTTCTTATATGGCTGGATTTGGCTTGAAATGTATGTTTTTAGATTCTCCCCAGAAAGGGTTTCTGAACTGATGCATACACACATCAGTTTAACTCTGTAAGTTGAATGTACACATTGACAACCATTCTGTTAATAGCTCTGTTTTCCTTTTAGAGCCAGATATTTCTCATTATAGCGTATAATCCCATTCACTCTGGAATATCCAAACGCTGCTCTTAGAAGAAAGGTGTTTCTACCTCGATGAATCTCAACATAGTTGCAACGCCCTAAGGTGAACGAACACACAGCAGAGGAGTTTGAACAATATGTTTCTTCTGTGTTTTAGACGCAGCCTTACTGCTATTTCTTATATGCTTTTAATTGGCTGGAAATGTCTGTTTTTAGATCCTCCTCAGAAAGGGTTTCTGAACTGCTGCATACAGACATCAGTTTAACACTACGTTGAATGCACACATTGACAACCATTCTGTTAGATAGTTCAGTTTTTGTTTTAGAGCCAGATATTTCTCATTACAGCATATACTCCCATTCACTCTGGAATATCCAAACGCTGCTCCTAGAAAAAAGGTGTTTCCAACTCGCTGAATCTATACATAGATGCAACTCCCCAAGGTGAACGAACACACAGCAGAGCAGTTTGACATATACGTTTCGCCTGTGTTTTAGATGCACACTTACTGCTAATTCTTATATACCTGTATATGGCTGGAAATATCCGTTTCTAGATTCTCCAAAGAAAGGGTTTCTGAACTGCTACATACACACATCAGTTTAACTCTGTAAGATGAATGCACATCTTGACAACCATTCTGCTAGATAGTTCCAGTTTGGTTTTAGAGCAAGATATTTCTCATTACAGCATATAACCCTTTCACTCCGAAATATCCAAACGCAGCTTTTAAAAGAAACGTGTTTCTCACCAGTAGAATCTCAACATGGATGCAACTTCTTAAGGTGGACAAACACAGATCAGAGCAATTTGAAATATACGTTTCTCCTGTGTGTTAGACACACACCTGCTAGTAATTCTTACATACCTGTTTATGGCTGGAAACATCCGTTTTTGGGTTTTCCAAAGAAAGGGTTTCTAAAATGCTACATACACACATCAGTTTAACTCTGTAAGTTGAATGTACTACTTTGAAAACCATTCTGCTAGATAGCTCCGTTTCTGTTTTAGAGCCACATATTTCTCATTACAGCATATACTCCCATTCAGTCTGTAATATCCAAATGTAGCTTTTAGAAGAAACGTGTTTCTAACTCACTGAATCTAAACATAGATGAAACTTCCTAAGGTCAATGAACACACAGCAGAGGAGTTTGAAATACACATTTCTCCTGTGCTTTAGACACAGTCTTACTGCTAATTCTTATATGCCTGTATATTCCTGGAAATAACCTTTTCTAGATTCTCCAAAGAAAGTGTTTCTGAACTGCACATCTGTTTAAACCTGTAAATTGAATGTACAGCTTGACAACCATTCGGCTATTTAGCTCCGTTTTTGTTTTAGAGCCAGATAGTTCTCATTACGGCATGTGCTACATTCACTCTGGAATATCCAAACGTAGCTTTTAGATGAAATGTGTTTCTCACTCGTTGAATCTGAACATAGATGCAACTTGCCAACGTGAAGAAACACACAGCACGGCAGTTTGAAATATACATTTGTCCTGTGTTTAGATGTAGTCTTACAGTCTTCCTGCTAATTCTTATATGCCTGTATATGGTGGAAATATCTGTTTCTAGATTCCATTAAGAAAGCGTTTGTGAACTGCTGCATACACACATCAGTTTATCTATGTCAGTTGAATGTAAACATTGACAACCATTCTTCTAGATATCTCCGTTTTTGTTTTAGAGCCAGATATTTCTCATTACAGCCTATACTCCCATTCACTCTAGAATATCCAAACGCAGATTTTAGAAGAAACTTTTCCCTAACTCGCTGAATCTAAACATAGATACAAATTCCTCAGGTTAACAAACACACAGAAGAGCAGTTGGAAAGATACGCTTCTCCTCTGTTTTAGATGCAGTCTTATTGCTAATTCTTAAATGCCTGTATATGGCTGGAAATATGTACTTCTAGATACCATAAAGAAAGGGTGTCTGATTTGCTGCATGCACACATCAGTTTAACTATGTAAGTTGAATGGTGATCTTGACAACCATTCTGCTAGATAGATCCGTTTTTGTTTTGGGGCCAGATATTTCTCATTACAGCCTATATTCACATTTATTGTGGAATATCCAAACTCAGCTTTTAGTAGAAACGTTTTTATAACTTGCTGAATCTAAACATAGATGCAACTTCCTAAGGTGAACGAACCCACAGCACAGCAGTTTCAAAGATACATTTCTCCTGTGTTTTAGATGCAGTCTTACTGCTAATTCTTAAATGCCTGTATATGGCTGGAAATATCTCTTTCTAGATTCCATAAAGAAAGGATTTGTGAACTGCTGCATACACACATCAGTTTAACTATGTCAGTTGAATGTTAACATTGACAACCATTCTGCTAGATAACTCCATTTTTGTTTTAGAGTCAGATATTCCTCATTACAGCCTATACTTCCATTCACACTGGAATATCTAATCCCAGCTTATAAAAGAAACGTGTTTCTAACTAGGTAAATCTAAACATAGATGCAAATTCCTACTTTGAATGATCACACAGCAGAGCAGTTTGAAAGGTACGTTTCATCTGTGATTTAGATGTAGTCTTACTGCTATTTCTTATATGCCTGCATTTGGCCGGAAATGTCTCGTTTTAGATTCTCCCCAATAAGGATTTCTGAACTGTTGCATACACACAGAAATTTACTTCTTTACGTTGAATGCTGACATTGAAAAGCATTCTGTTAGATAGCTTCGTTTTCCTTTTAGAGCCAGGTATTTCTTATTACAGACTATAATCCCATTTATTCTGGAACATCTAAATGCTGCTCTGAGAAGAAAGGTGTTTCTAACTCGCTGAATGTAAACAAAGATGCAACTCCCTAAGGTGAACGTACACACAGCAAAGCAGTTTGAAAGGTAAGTTTCTTCTGTGTTTTAGATGCAGTCTTACCGCTGTTTCTGATATGCCTGCATTTGGTCTGAAATCTTTGTTTTTAGATTGTCTCCAGAAAAGGTTTCCAAACTGCTGTATACACAAAGCAGTTTAACTTTGTAAGTTGAATGCCCACACTGAAAACCACTCTGTTAGATAGTTCTGTTTTCCTTTTAGTGCCACATATTCTTCATTACAGCATATACTCCCATTCACTCTGGTATATCTAAACGCTGGTCGTATAAGAAAGGTGTTTCTAACTCGCTGCATCTAAACGTACAAGCAGCTCCCTAAGGTGAATAAACACACAGCAGAGCAGGTTGAAAGATATGTTTCTTCTGTGTTGTAGATGCAGTCTTACTGCTATTGCTTATATGCCTGGTTTTGTCTGGAAATGTCTGTTTTGAGATTCTCCCCAGAAAGGGTTTCGGAACTGCTGCATACACACATCAGTTTAACTCTTTAAGTTGAACGCACACCTTGACCACATTTCTGTTAGATAGCTCTGTATTTGTTTTAGAGCCAGATATTTCTCATTACAGCATATACTCCCATTCACTCTTTAGTATCCAAACGATGCTCCTAAAATAAAGGTCTTTCTAAATCGCTGAAACTAAACATAGTTGCAACTTCCTCAGGTGAACGAACACACAGCAGGGCCATTTGAAAGATACGCTTCTTCTGAGTTTTAAACGAATTCTTACTGCTATTACTTATATGCCTGCCTTCGGTTGAAAATGTTTGTTTTTAGATTATCCCCAGAAGGGTTTCTGAGCTGCTGCATACACACAGCAGTTTCACTCTGTAACTTGAATGCACACATTGAAAACCATTGGGTTAGATAACTCCGTTTTCCTTTTGGAGCCAGATATTTCTCATTACAGCATACACTTGCATTCACTCTGGAATATCCAAATGCTGCTCCTAGAATTAAGGTGGTTTTATCTCGCTGAATCTAAAGATAGATGCAACTCCATAAGTTGAATGAACACACAGCGGAGCAGCTTGAAAGTTTCGTTTCTTCTGTGTTTTAGACAAATTCTTACTGTTATTTCTTACATGCCTGCATTTGGCTGTATATGTCTGTTTTTAGATTCTCCCAAGAAAGGGTTTCTGAACTGCTGCATACACACAGCGGTTTAACTCTAAGCAGAATGCACTCATTGAAAACCATTCTGTTACATACATCCTTTTTCTTTTAGAGACAGATATTTCTCATTGCAGCCTATACTCCCATTCACTCTGGAATATTCAAACGCTGCTCCTAGAAGAAATGTGTTTCTAACTCGCTGAATCTAAACATAGATGCAACTTCCTAAGGTCAACGAACACAGAGCAGAGCAGTTTGAAACATACGTTTCTCCAGTATTTTAGACGCAGTCTTACTGCTAATCCTTATATTCCTGTATATGTCATAAATAGCTTTTATTATTTTGAGATATGTTCCATCAATACCTAGCTAATTGAGGGTTTTTAGCATAAAGTGCTGTTGAATTTTGTCAAAGGCCTTCTCTGCATCAATAGAGATAATCATTTGGTTTTTGTCTTTGGTTTTGTTTATGTGGTGTCTTACATTTATAGACTTGCCTATGTTGAACCAGCCTAGCATCCCCAGGATGAAGCCTACTTGATCATGGTGGATTACCTTTTTGATGTGTTGTTGCAAGCGGCTTGCAAGTATTTTATTGAAGATTTTTGCATCTATATGCATCATGGATATTGGCCTGAAGTTTTCTTTCCTTGTTTATCTCTGCCGGGTTTTGGTATCAGGATGATGTTGGTCTCATAAAGTGATTTGGGAAGGATTCCGTCTTTTTGTATTGTTTGGAATAGTTTCAGAAGGGATGCTACCAGCTCCTCTTTGTATGTCTGGTAGAATTTGGCTGCAAAACCATCGGGACCTGGGCTTTTTTTGGGTGGCAAGCTCTTAATTGCTGCCTCAACTTCAGACCTTGTTATGGGTCTGTTCAGGGTTTCGGCTTCTTCCTGGTTTAGGCTTGGGAGGAGACAAGTGTCCAGGAATTTATCCATTTCTTCCAGAATTACTAGTTTATGCACCTAGAGTTGTTTGTAATAATCTGATAATGGTTTGAATTTCTGTGGAATCTGTGTTGATAACCCCTTTATCGTTTTTTATTGCATCAATTTGGTTATTCTGTCTTTTTCTTTTTATTAATCTGGCTAGTGGTCTATTTTGTTAAACTTTTTGACAAACCGGCTCCTGGATTTATTGATTTTTTGAAGGGTTTTTTGTGTGTCTATCTCCTTCATTTCTGCTATGATCTCAGCTATTTCCTGTCTGCTGCTCGGTTTTGAGTTTTTTTTTTTTATCTTGCTCCTCTAGCTCTTTCAATTTTGACAATAGGGTGTCAATTTTTGATCTATCCTTGCTTCTCATGTGGGCACTTATTGCTATATATTTTCCTCTAGAGACTGCTTTAAATGTGTCCCAGAGATTCTGGTATGTTGTGTCTTCATTCTCATTGGTTTCAAAGAACATCTTTATTTCTGCCTTCATTTCATTGTTTATCCAGTCAACATTCAAGAGCAAGTTGTTCAGTTTCCATGAACATGTGCGGTTCTGAGTTAGTTTTTGAATTCCGAGTTCTAACTTGATTACACTGTGGTCTGAGAGATTGTTTGTTATGATTTATATTCTTTTGCATTTGCAGAGGAGTGATTTACTCACGATTATGTGGTCCATTTTGGAGTAGGTTTGATGTGATGCTGAGTGGAATGTATATTCTGTGGATTTGGGGTGGAGAGTTCTGTAAATGTCTATTAGGGTAGCTTCATCCAGGTCTGAGTTCCAGTCCTGGATATCCTTGTTAGTTTTCTGTCTGGTTGATCTGTCTAATATTGGCAATGGGATTTTAAACTCACCCACTATAATTGTGTGGGAGTCTAAGTCTCTGTGTATGTCATTAAGAACTTGCCTTATGTATCTGGGTGCTCCTGTATTGGGTGCATATATATTTAGGATCATTAGCTCTTCTTGCTGCATTGATCCTTTTACCATTATGTAATGTCCTTCTTTGTCTATTTTGATCTTTGTTGCTTTAAAGTCTAATTTATCAGAGACGAGAATTGTGACTCCTGGTTTTTTTTGCTCTCCATTTGCTTGGTAAATCTTCCTCCATCCCCTTATTTTGAGCCTCTGAGTATCCTTGCATGTGAGATGGGTTTCCTGGATACAGCACACTGATGGGTTTTGTCTTTTTATCCAATTTGCCAGTCTGCGTCTTTTTATTGGGGCATTTAGTCCATTTACATTTAGGGTTAATATTGTTTATGTGAATTTGATACTGCCATTTTGGTGGTAGCTTGTTGTTTTACCCATTAGTTGATGCAGGTTCTTCATTGTGTTGATGCTCTTTGCCATTTCGCATGTTTTTGGAGTGGCTGGTACTGGTTATTCCTTTATATGTGTAGAGCTGCTTTCAGGAGCTCTTGTAAAGCAGGCTTGGTGGTGAAAAAATCTCTGAGTACTTGCTGGTTTGCAAAGGATTTTTTTTTCCTTCACTTATGAAGCTTAATTTGGCTGGATAGTAGATTCTGGGTTGAAAGTTCTTTTCATTAAGGATGTTGAATATTGGCCCCCACTCTCTTCTGGCTTGTAGGGTTTCTGCTGAGAGATCTGCTGTGAGTCGGATGGGTTTCACTTTGTGGGTTACCTGACCTTTCTCTCTGGCTGCTCTTAGCATTTTCTCCTTCGTTTCAACCCTGGGGAATCTGAAGATTATGTGCCTTGGGGTTGCTCTTCTTGAAGAATATATTTGTGGTGTTCTTTGTATTTCCTGGACTTGAATATTGGCCTGCCTTGCTAAGTTGGGGAAGTTTTCCTG
>NW_016108189.1:7196-9558 GCF_001604975.1 Cebus imitator | reverse complement strand
TTCTGAAGTCTGATTCTGTCATTTCATCACACTCATTCTCCATCAAACCTTGCTCCCTTGCTGGTGAGGAGTTGTGATCCCTTGTAGGAGGAGAGGTGTTCTGGTTACAGGTGTTTTCATCCTTTTTGAGCTGGTTTTTTTCCATCTTTATGGATTCATCTACCTGTCATCTTTGTAGTTGCTGACTTTCGGATTGGGTCTCTGAGTGGACGTCTAGTTTGTTGATGATGAAGTTATTTCTGTTTCTTAGTTTTCCTTCTAACAGTCTGGCCCCTCTGCTGTAGGACTGCTAAGGTTCATTCCAGGCCCTGCTTGCCTGGGAATCTACTGCAGCAGCTGCAGAACAGTAAGGGTTGCTACCAGTTTCTTCTTCTGCTATCTTTGTCCCAGAAGGATACCTGCCAAATGTCAGTCTGATCTCTCCTTTATGAGGTGACTCTTTGGATATACAGGGGTCAGGGAGCTGCTTGAGGAGACAGTCTGTCTTTTACAGGAGCTCAAGTGCTGAGCTGTGAGCTCCATTGTTCATTCAGAGCTGCTGGGCAGGTATGTTTAAGTCTGCTGCAGCAGAACTCTTAAACCGCTTTTTGTTCCCAGGTGCTCTGTCCCAGGGAGTTAGGGCTTTATTTATGAGTTTCCGTTGTGCCGCTGCCTTTTTTTTTTTAAGGCTGCCCTGCCCAGCAAGGAGGCAGCCTATTCACTGTCTGCCTGCAGAGGCTTTGCTGAGCTGTTGTGGGCTCTGCCCAGCTGCCCTGTGAAGTTCCCTGCAGTCTTGTTTATATGGTCGTGGTTAGCACTGCTTCATCAATGGTGGCCTGCCTCTGTATTGGTGGACTCTCTGTTTAATGCCAGTTTGCCTCGGCATTGGTGGGTTGCCTTGGCAATGGCAGGCAGCCTCAGCAATTGTGGGTTGCCTTGGCAACAGCAGGCTGCCTCAGCAATGGTGGACTACCACTTTATTGTTGGAGTGCCTCGGTAATGGCAGACGCCCCTCCCCGACAGAGCTGGGCCATCCTGGGTTCAGCTGCACTTGCTGTGAAACCCTCAATCCAGAGAGTTTCTGGTTGCTGTTCTTTTCTGGGTGGGGGACAAGCCAAGCCTGACCACCTGGCGACCTGACTCAGAGCCTTTTTTTTTTTGTTTTTCTTTTTTATCCCAGATGTTCCAGTCACTTGTTGAAAGGGTGCCAGGATCTGTTTCCTCTGCGGTGACCTACTGCGTCGACTTAAACATTGGCACTGAGATTCGTGGCTCAATTTTTGCTCAGGAATCTCCTGGCCTGGCTCCCTGTTCAGTCCCTCTTTAATCAGATGAATGTGTGGCTTCCGTAGGCTCCAATCACCAGCCAAAAGGGCACCCAAACCAGTGTATTTTATACATAGAACCATCAGCCGGGCTGCCAACAAAGCAGCCCCGCTGACCGAAAGAACAGCGCCTGCCAAAACAGCCTCATTGGCGACCCGTGGGTCTCCTCCGCATGGGAATCTAGTGGCCCCTGGGCTATAAAAATGCGGCATCCACTCACCCTCTGCACTTTCACTGGGAGCTGCAACTCTGAGCTCTTCCTAAACGGCCATCTTTTATAGAACCCTATACGCAGTTTTACTGTTATTTCTTATGTGCCAAGAGTTTTCTGCAAACGTCTGTTTTCAGATTATCCACAAAAAGGGTTTCTAAACTGCTGCATACACATATCAGTTTAACTCTGTAAGCAGAATGCACACATTGACGACCATGCTGTTAGATAGCTACGTTTCCGTTTTAGAACCAGATGTTTCTCACTACAGTATATAATCCCCTTCACTCAGGAATGTCCAAACGCAGCTGCTAGAAGAAATGGGTTTCTAACTCGCTGAATCTAAACATAGATGCAACTCCGTTAGTTAAATGAACAAACAGCAGGGAACTTTGAAAGGTACGTTTCTTTTCTATTTTAGACGCAGTCTTACAGCTATTTCCTATATCCTGGTGTTTTGCTGGAAATGTCTGTTTTTAGATTCTCCACAGAAAGCGTTTTGAAACTGCTGCATACACACATCAGTTTAGCTCCATAAGGTGAATACCGACTTTGACAACCATTCTGATAGATAGCTCTGTTTTCATCTTAGAACCAGACGTTTCTCATTAGAGCATACACTACCGTTCACTTGGGAATGTCCAGTCACAGGTCTAGAAGAAACTGCTTTCTAACTCGTTGAATCTAAACCAAGATGTAACTCCTTAGTTGAACGAACACACAGTAGAGCAGGTTGAAGGATACCTATCTTCTGTGTTTTAGACGCAGTCTTATTGATATTTCTTATACACCATGATTTTGCTGGAAATGTCTGTTTTTAGATTCTCCACGGACATGGTTTCTAAA
>NW_016108189.1:2972-7076 GCF_001604975.1 Cebus imitator | reverse complement strand
TACACATCAGTTTACCTCTGTAAGTTGAATGCACACATTCACAGCCATTATCTTAGATAGCTCCGTTTTAGTTTTAGTTCCAGATGTTTATCATTACAGCATATACTTCCATTCACTCAGGAGTGTCCAAATGCAGCTCCTAGAAGAAAAGAGTTTCTAACTCACTGAATCTTCACATAGATGCAACTCCCTTAAATGAACGAAAACACAGCAGTGCAGTTTGAACGATACATTTCTTCTGTGTTTTAGATGCACTCTTACTGCTATTTTTTATATGCCTGGATTTGGATGGAAATGTCTGTTTTTAGATTCTCCCCAGAAAGGGTTTCGGAACTGCTGCATACACACATCAGTTTAACTCTGTAAGTTGAATGCCCACATTGACAAAATTCTGTTAGATATCTCTGTTTTTGTTTTAGAACCAGATGTTTCTCATTACAGCATATATTCCCATTCAGTCTGGAATGTCCAAACACAGCTCCTTGAAGAGAAGAATTTCTAACTTGCTGAATCTAAACATAGATGCAACTAACTTAGTTTAAGGAACACACAGCAGAGCAGGTTGAAAGATATGTGTTTTCTGTGTTTTAGATGCAGTGTCACTGCTTTTGCTTATATGCTGCAATTTTGCTGAAAATGTCTGTTATTAGATTCTCTACAGAAAGGGTTTCTAAACAGCTCTATACACACGTCAGTTTAACTCTGTATGTTGAATGGACACCATTCAAATTAAAATATTAGTATACAGACAACCATTTTGTTATATAGCTCCGTTTTCATTTAAGAACCGGGTGTTTCTCAAAGAGCATATACTCTCACTCTCTCGGGAATGTCCAAACACGACCTAGAAGCAAAGGGTTTCTAACTTGCTGTATCTAAACCCAGATGCAGTGCCCTTAGTTGAACGAGCACAAAGCAGGGCAGTTTGAAGGATACATTTCTTCTGTGATTTAGAAGCAGTCTTACTGCTATTTCTTATATGCTGGTATTTTGCTGCAAATGTTTGTTTTTATATTCTCCATGGAAACGGATTCTAAACTGCTGCATATACACATCAGTTTACCTCTGTAAGTTGAATACACACATTGATAATCATTCTGTTAAATAGCTTTGTTTTTGTTTTAGAACCAGATGTTTCTTATTACATCATTTACTCTCATTCACCCGGGAATGTCCAAACGCAGCTCCTACAAGCAATGGGTTTCTACCTCGCTGAATCTAAACCTGGATGCAACTCCCTTAGTTGAACAAACACACAGCAGAGCAGTTTCAAAGATACGTTTCTTCTGTTTTTAGACAAAGTCTTGCTGCTATTTCTTATATGCTGAGATTTTGCTGCAAATGTCTGTTTTTAGATTCTCCACAGAAAGCCTTTCTAAACTGCTGCATATACACATGAGTTTAATTCTGTAAGTTGAAAGCACACATTGACAACCATTCTGTGAGAAAGCTCCATTTTCGTTTTTGAACCAAATGTTTCTCATTACAGTATATACTCTCATTATCTCGGGAATGTCCAAACTCAGCTCCTAGAAGCAATGGGTTTCTAACTCACTGAATCTAAACATAGATGCAACTCCCTTAGTTGAACGAACACACAGCAGAGCAGTTTGAAAGATACGTTTCTTCTGTGTTTTACACGCAGTCTTATAACTATTTGTTTCATGAGGAAATTTTGCTGGAAATGTCTGTTTTTAGATTCTCCACGGAAAAGATTTCTAAACTGCTGCATATCTACATCAGTTTAACTCCATGGATTGAATACACACGTTAACAACTATTC
This sequence comes from Cebus imitator, assembly GCF_001604975.1. Lineage (NCBI taxonomy): Eukaryota > Metazoa > Chordata > Mammalia > Primates > Cebidae > Cebus > Cebus imitator. The sequence goes on along the minus strand of NW_016108189.1, from coordinate 5,293 downwards.
TGTTAAATAGCTCCGTTTTCGTTTTGTAACCAGATATTTCTCTTTACAACACATACTCCCATTCACTCAGGAATGTCCAAATGCAGCTCCTAGAAGAAACATGTTTCTAACTCGCTGAGTCTAAGCATAGAGGCAACTCCCTTAGTTGAATGAATACACAGCACAGCCCTTTGAAAGATGTGTTTCTTCTTCGTTTTAGATGCAGTCTTACTGCTATTTATCATAAGCAGGGATTTTGCTGGAAATGTCTGTTTTTAGATTCTCCACAGAAAGGGTTTCTAAATTGCTGCATAAACACATCAGTTTCACTCTGTAAGTTGAATGTACACAATGACAACCATTCTGTTACATAGCTCCATTTTCACTTTAAAACGAGATAATTCTCATTACAGCACATACTGCCATTTACTCGAGAATTTCCGAATGCAGGCCCTAGAAGAAACAGGTTTCTAACCTGCTTAATCTAAACATAGATGCAACACCCAGAGTTGAACGAACACACAGAAGGGCAGTTTGAAAGATACGTTTATTCCGTGTTTGGGACGCAGTGTTACTGCTCTTTCCTATAGGCTGGCATTTTGCTGGAAATGTCTGTTGATTGTTTCTCCACAGAAAGGGTTTCTAAGCTGTGGCATACACATAACAGGTTAACTCTGTAAATTGAATGCACACGTTGAAAACAATTCTGTTAGATAACTCCATTTTCATTTTAGAACCAGATGTTTATAATTACGGCATATACTCATATTCACTCAGGAATGTCCAAAGCAGCTCCTGTTACTGCTATTTTTTATATGCTGGAATTTTGCTGCAATTGTCTGGTTTTACATTCTGCACAGAAAGGGTTTCTAAACTGCTGCATACAAACAACAGTTTAACACTGTAAATTGAATGCACATATTGAAAACCGTTCGTCTAGATGGCACCGTTTTGGTTTTAGAAACGGATGTTTCTCATTACATCATCACCTCACATTCACTCGGGAATGTTTAAACACAGCTCCTAGAAGAACCGGTTTCCATCACCCTGAATCTAAACATAGATGAAACTCCCTTATTCGAAGGAACAAACAGCAGAGCAGTTTGAAAGAAACGTTTCTTCTGTGTTTTAGACGAAGTCTTACTGCTATTTCTTATATGCCTGGATTTCGATGGAAATGTCTGTTTTTAGCTTCTCCAGAGATGGGGTTTCTGTACTGCTGCATACACACATCAGTTTAACTCAGTAAGTGGAATGCACACATTGACAAACATTCTGTTTGGCAGCTCCGTTTTCGTTTTAGATCAAAATGTTTCTCATTACAGCATATCCTCCCATTCACTCAGGAATGGCAATATGCAGCTCCTAGGAGAAACGGGTTTCTAACTCGCTGAATCTAAAAATAGGTGCAACTCCCTTAGATGAACAAACACACAGCAGGACAGTTTGAAAGACAAGTTTCTTCTGTGTTTTAGAGGCAGTCTTACTTCTATTTCTTATATGCAGGGATTTTGCTGGAAATGTCTGTTTTTACATTCTCCACAGAAAGGGTTTCTAAACTGCTGCATACACACATCAGTTTAACTCTGTAAGTTGAATGCATACATTGACAACCATTCTCTTAGATATCTCAGTTTTCATTTTAGGACCAGATGTTTCTCATTACACCATACACTCCCATTCAGGCAGGAATATTCAAACGCACCTCCTAGAAAAAACAGCTTTCTAACTCGCTGAATGTAAACATGGATGCAACTCCTTTATTGGAGCGAACACACAGCAGAGCCGTTTGAAATATACATTTCTTCTGTGTTTTAGATGCAGTCTTACTCCTATTTCTTACATTCTAGGGTTTTGCTGTAAATGTCTGTTTTTAGATTCTCCCCAGAGAGGGTTTCTAAACTGCTGCATACACATCAATTTAACTCTGTAAGTTAAAGGCACACATTGACAAATATTCTGTTAGATAGTTTCGTTTTTGTTTTAAAACCACATGTTTCTTTTCAAAACATATACTCCCATTCACTTGGGAATGTCCAAACTCAGCTCCTAGAAGAAACGGGTTTCTAACTCACTGAATTCAAACATAGATGCAACTCCTTAGTTGAATGAACGCACAGCAGAGCAGTTTGAAAGATACATTTCTTCTGTGATTTAAACGCTGTCTTACTGCTATTTCTTGTATGTCGGGATTTTGCTGCAAATGTCTGTTTTTAGATTCTCCACAGAAAGTGTTCCTAAACTGCTACATACACACATCAGTTTAACTCTGTAAGTTGAATGCACACACTGACAACCATTCTGTTAGATAGATCCGTTTTTTGTTTTAGAAGCAGATGTTT
>NW_016108189.1:0-1697 GCF_001604975.1 Cebus imitator | reverse complement strand
TCTTGCAGCATATACTCCCGTTCACTCCAGAACGTCCAAACACAGCTCCTAGAAGAAATCACTTCCTAACTCACTGAATCTAAACATAGATGTAACTTCCTTAGTTGAACTAACACAGAGAAGAGCCATTTGAAACGTATGTCTGAAAGAACGTTTGTTCTGTGTTTTAGATGCACTCTTACTGCTATTTCTTGTATGTCAGGATTTTGCTGGAAATGTCTGTTTTCAGATTCTTCACAGAAAGTGTTTCTAAACTGCTGCATACACATCCGTTTAACTCTGTAAATTGAATGCACACATTGACAAACATTCTGTTAGATAGTTCCATTTTCGTTTTAGAACCAGATGTTTCTCATTAAAGCGTATACTCCCATTCACTCGAGAATATCCTAACGCAGCTCCTAGAATAAACGTGTTTCTAACTCGCTGAATCTAAACATAGATGCAACTCCGTTAGTTAAACAAACGCACAGGAGAGCTGTTTGAAAGATACGTTTCTTCTGTGTTTTAGATGCAGTCTTTCTCCTATTTCTTAAATGCCGGGATTTTGCTGTAAATGTCTGTTTTTACATTCTCCCTGGAAAGGGTTTCTAAACTGCTGCATGCACATCAGTTTAACTCTGTAAGTTGAAGGCACACATTAACAAATATTATCTTAGATAGTTCCATTTCTGTTTTAGAACCAGATGTTTCTCATTAAAACATATACTCCCTTTCACTTGGGAATGTCCAAACGCAGCTGCAAGATGAAACGGGTTTCTGTCTCGCTGAATTTAAACATAGATGTAACTTTCGTAGTTGAACGAACACACAGCAGAGCATTTTGAAAGATACGTTTCTTTTGTGTTTTAGACACAGCCTTACTGCTATTTCATGTATGCCAGGATTTTGCTGGGAATGTCTGTTTTAGATTCTCCAGAGAATGTGTTTCTAAACTGCTGCACACAAATCAGGTTAACTCTGTAAGTTGAATGCCTACATAGACAAACTTTCTGCTAGATAGTTCCGTTTTCATTTTAGAACAAGATGTTACTCATTACAGCCTATACTTTCAATCACTCGGGAATGTCCAAATGCAGCTCCTAGAAGAAAGGGGTTTCTAACTCACTGAATCTAAACATTGATGCAACTCCCTTACTTGAACGAACACAGAGCAGAGCAGTTTGAAAGATACGTTTCTTCTGTGTTTTAGATGTAGTCTTACTGCTACTTCTTCTATAGCTCCACTTTGCTGGAAATATCTGATTTGGATTCTCCACAGGAAGGGTATATAAACTGCTGCAAACACACATCAGTTCATCTCTGTAAGTTGAATGCAGAGTTTGACAACGTTCTGTTGAATAGCTCCATTTTTATTATAGAACGAGATGTTTCTCATTACAGCATATACTCCCATTCACTCAGGTATGTCCAAAGGCAGCTCCTGGAAGCAACCAGTTTGTAACTCGATGAATCTAATAACAGATGCAACTCCTTAGTTGAACGAACATACAGCAGAGTAGTTTGAAAGATACGTTTCTTCTGTATTTTAGACACAGTGATATTGCTTTGGCTTATATGCTGGGATGTTGCTGGAAATTTCTGTTGAGAGATTCTCCACAGAAAGGGTTTCTAAACAGCTGCATACACACATCAGTTTAACTCTGTACATTGGGGGGTGGATCCAAGATGGCCGTTTAGGAACAGCTCAGGATTGC
>NW_016108188.1:505067-507704 GCF_001604975.1 Cebus imitator | reverse complement strand
GTTGGCAGTTGTCCCAAGTGGGGCAATGCGTCTGGAATACAGATTTTAAGAGTCCTGTCAAAGCCTGGTGCTTCTCAGAGAAGGGGGGATGTTGAGTTTCATTGTAAAACCTCCGCAACGTCACCGCCTTAAATTCCCCGGCCTCCCAGCACTACCCCCTCCCAGGGAACTTTCCATCTGGGCAGGGACCTAGACCTCCCCCTCTTGCCGTCTTAGCAGTTCTCTAGTACTACCCCCTCCCGGGAACTCTTAGCAGTTCCCCAGCACTTCCCTCCTGCACAGCCCCTCACACTGGATGCATCTCTGCTGGCTTGCAGGCCATAGAAATCCCCTTTGCCATGCCATGGGTGCTGCCAATTTTGGGTGTAGCCCAGCAGCTTTCCCTTGCTCTTAAAGCTCGTGCCAGCACTTGGTGTTTTGGCCCTCTTTTTGATTTTTATCACCTTCCAGTTATATAAGTTACTTGACAAGATGGGGGTGTGAACAAAGAATGGGCGACCCCAATTGTCTTCTGTTGGGGGTGCCTCTTGGAAAGGGAGGACTGCCGGTGGGTGCGGGGGCCCCACTACGGGTGTGCAGGGGGGACAAGGTTTAGTTAATAGTACTGTCGAGGGGGGTGCTGAGGCGCTGGTTTAGAGGGCCTTGAGTTGGGTGGAAGTAATTCCTGATCCTCCGCTGGGGTGGGGAGAATGGTTGGCTCAGAAGGGATTTTCTTTTGGGCTGGCTAACGTGACCTGGAGTCTAGCCTGTTTTATGCAGCACTTTAGCCATGGGGGAGGCCATTGGACTAAACCCAACCATTGGTCGATGTATGGAAACTGCTCAGGGTATCCAGGAGTTTCTGCAACCATTTTCCATACAGCCTGGATAATTTTTGGGTCATAGGTCCCAGTATTTGGCCACCTAATTCCAAAAGACGGCCATTCAAGCTCACACAAAGAGCGGAGTTTTCCAGGGGTTAATTTCATCCCATATTGGCCTGAGAACCCAACCTTGAAGTTGGCCGTCATGCATTGGAGGGGGTTACAAGGCGGGGAGCTAGACGAACCCATTTGTGGGTTTTTTTTTTTGGTTGTTGTTTTTTTAATGCCAAATTTTCCTCAAGAGAATTCACTAATTTAAAACTGATTTCCCTAATTGAAAACTAGCTTCACTGAGGATTTGAACCAACAACCTTGCAGTTGCAGGCCCCACACCTTAACGACTATGCTAACAAGTCACTTTTGTTACAGAAAGTTAGAAAGCTTTTCTTAAAGCCAGATTCTGGATGCAAATGCTGCATCCTTAGGCAGTGTGGCCTGCCTCAAAGCTGGGTGGGGCTGACTGCCGGCAGAGAAAGGAAAAAAACGCTCTTAGTGTCAGTTTAAAACTGAACTTGCTGACAGCAAGTTTTCCGCCCCTGCGACTTCTGGTCCCCTTCTCTCTCTCTCTTCTGTCTACTTTCTACTTTCTCTCTTTCTCTTCTGTCTCCTTTCTCTCCTCTGTTTCTCTTTCCTCTCTCCTCTATCTACTTTCTCTCTCCCTTTCTTTCTTCTCCCCTCTATCTACTTTCTCTCTCCTGTCTCCTTTCTCTCCTCTCTTTCTGTAGTAAAGCCAATTTTGGAAAGCCTCAAATTTAAAATTTGGCCCCCTTTAAAGCAGGTTTTAGCAGGGCCTCTGCAGCCAGGTCCTGCAAGGACCAGACAACTGGATTTTAGGGTTTATTCCTAGTCCTAGTCAGAGGAACAGGGGGTAGGGGCCAAGGTAAGGCGGCGGTCTTTTTTTTTTTCTGCAAACCACAACTGGTGAGAATATGCACTATGGAGGTTTAGCGCTGCCCGGGCATAATCCTCCCCCTTATACATTTTTAATGGCCAGTTGCTTCGGAAAGGTCGGGAAGTGACAAACAGGTGGACTAAGAGGTCTACCGGATGTGTGTTTTGGACCCACCGCACCCGGTAGAGTGTGCAGAAGTGCTGCCAGTCAGTTTTTACTGGGGCGGTGACATCCTACCTCCCAACATCCAGGATAGTGCCAATATGCCTTTCTGTGATGCACCGTTGGGCACTGCCCATAACATTGGACACTTTCCTGGCAGAATAAGCAGTTACCTATTTTCCATCCCAGCCTGAGAAAGAGCACCCGTAAACTCTGATCTAGGGTTTTGTTCCACACAAGCTCCAAAGAAGCTACCTCCAAGGTGTCGAGGGCACAACGGCCTCCCCAACATGGAATCTGACCCAGCACGGGCAAAAGTACTCTTTTCCCGGTGGAGGTGGCTGGGAGAATTTACAGGCCGCAATGACCAAAACAAGGAAGAGATTAAAGACAACTAGAGTTAAGACTATCTGCCACATGGCAAAGGAAGAAAGAGTGAGGCCTCAGTGATAGAAGAAGAAGAAGATGAAGAAAGAGAAAAGAGTAATTTTTTTTGCTGGAGTGTAATCAATAAAATTTCCCTGCATCCAGTGGTTCGTCAACCACTGTAAGATATCTCCTACCTCAAGGGAAGATGGCCTGAACCAGTGTATGTCTGCTAGCAGGAGTCTAATAAAACTGACAAATTTACAGACGAGACAGGACCACATACAAGAGTGACAGACAAAGGGTGGGTGCCCCCCAGATGGGAGACCAGTCAGATGCCTGCCCGGCCACTTT
>NW_016108188.1:470831-503882 GCF_001604975.1 Cebus imitator | reverse complement strand
GCAGTTACTGATAAGAAAAGGTAAGCAGCTTTACATAGTTTTGAAGAACAAACTAGCAGTTCTATTTACAGAGGCCAAGGACAGTAGTTATTGTGAGGAGAATGGGGCAGCCACTTCAACTTATTTAAAAAACAATTTTGCATTTTATAAAATAGTTTTGCTCTGGTTCTGGCTCTAGGCCAGCACAATATCACACATGGGTATTTTAGTACATTTGGAAAACAGAAAAGTCTGAAAACAAATTCCAAATAGTGCATAATCTCAAAGCAATGCAGGTTTTCCAACAAGCAATGAATATGGTTAAAACAGTATTTGAATAGATTAATCTGGTTATAGTGTACACTATAGATTGAAGGAAGTAGGTGTTACCTAGTCTTTTCCAAAGCAGAGGTGTTGGTGCAACATAGAACATCTTGGAGCATGTCTTTAACAAAGCTAGAGGAACGGTTACCACTTGGGACTCAGTAGAAACACTATAAAAGTGGAAAAATGTTCTTCCAAATAGGTTGCTTGAAACATAACTCCTATGGTAAGAACATCTCTTCTATACTGTGTGTTCAAAGAACACAAACAAAATCCTGTATTCATCAATATATCTAAATTAAAAATAGGTATACTTTCCAACTCAACAATTTTAATTCTAAGAGTTTATCTTAGAGACATACTTACACAAATACCCAAGTTGTATGTACACAGATACTCATTGAACATTGTTTAATGGTAGGAAAATTGGAAACACTGTTAATATTTATCAAAAATGAGTGACAAAGTACAATGGGATACTCTACAAATATTTAAAATAAATACTATACAAATATTGCAAACAATGTACTGACATGGAACAATACAGAACAGCGTGATTAACATGATATGATCCAGTCATTCAACATACGCTTAATGAGCCTGGCACTGTGCTAGGCACTAAAGCTTCAGCAGTGATACAGAAAGACACAATCACTGCATGCATGAAGTTTACATTATGGAGATGGCACTGAAAAATTCATATCATAATAAAGCACTCTATCAATTTAATTACAAGCCCTATTCTTTCCTAGTGATTCATAAAATAATGATGTTAGTAACAATGTCATTTTAGGTTTTATGAGATATGTAGGACAAATGAATTAATTACAAATTATAATGAATAATAAAGAACAAAAAAAGAGAATGAGCCACAATGGTGAACAGTAGAAACAGTAAGTGTTGCTTTAGAAAAGGAAAGTCTCTCAGAGGAGGTCACAGGGAAAGTGAGTCCTAAAGAATTGGAAATGGCTGACCATAAGAATAGTTGAAAAATATTACAATGTTGTTTTTTTCCAAAACATTGGTGTATATTGTTTGTATAATTAAAAATAGAGCCAATCAATAAGTTATTAAAATAACCCCAAACATACTTTCTTATTTTGTATTCAGTATTAATTATCCTAAGTTGTATTAATAATGCCATTTATCCAATGTCATGGATAAATGTAAAGATCTTTTCAAATGTCAGATTGCTTGAGGTTCAGAATGTATTGCTCCAAGAGTTTCTGGAGAACTTTAAAAATCTTCTGCTTGTGTTTTTTTAAATATCAGATTTAGGCTACCCGGCAGTGTAATCTATCAATACTATTTGCTGTTTGTTGAAGCTGAGCAGTTTCTTATTCTTTCAATGTCTGACATGTAGGTGGGGTGGGGATGCACCTTCAGGGGTATAATCAAAGATTTATTCTAAATCCTTCGTAACTCCCAGAGGAGACTTAGTAAATTTGGAAAATAAGATTCATTGATTGTTTTTCTTTTGTTTTGTTTTTATTTTTCCTAAACAGTGAGGGGATGGTTGGGGCTTGGAAAGAAAAAAAAAAACAACCTTTTTATTTTAAATTATTGTATCTAAGCACTAAAAGGAATCCTTGAGGCTTGTTTTTACTACATTCCCAGTTTGACCCAGTTTGAAACTGTTCGTATAAAGTTTTCTACAAGAGAGTGAATTAGAGTAATTTTCAATGATCCCAAATGTGGCTTCAAAATGTTTCTAGTGAATTTAATTACTTGGTTTGGGAAGTAGTGCCACAAACTTTGAATTGTCTTTTGGGGTCAGTATATAGCATCCTTTTGGGGACACCAACTGTGGTGTGCATTATTCCATTGTCCCTCTCAGTGACTTTGGATTGTTGAGTGAATTGGTTTTGTGCTCTTGTCCAGCTGAATCTTTGTGGTGTATTGTTAAAATTCATTTTATTGCAGCAATCCAATCCATTGTTAGAACCAAATTTTTATCAACAGAGGACGGTGAAAGAGTGAGTAATAAAAACAAAAATGATTGAGTGTGATAATTTTAGAATTAGGTACTTAGGGTAATATTTGCATATACTAAGAAAGCCATTGTGTCTTTTATCTGTTTCTAGCCATCTGGGACCTTTCTCAATTCCACCTTTACCCTATCTTCAAAATTGTATGTGGGGATCAAGCTTCAACATATCTTTCCCTTAGTTAGTTACATTGAATAATGTGCTGGTAAATGATTAACAACTGGCTGGAGGGACAGTGTGACAAAGGCTGATTACAGCATTTGCTGGTTTCCATGATGTAAACACAGCTCACCATAGCTGATTTCAAGCTACCAATATAAAAGCCCTAAATACAGAGTTCGAAACCAATGTGCACAATCAGCTTTCAAAATAATTTTTTATTCTATTAAAGCATAATGCGAAGTGGCCCTGAAATTATCACTTGTATCAGTCCCAAATGACTTCTATCTCAGGTTCTGCCTCAAGGAATCAAATGTAAGAGAGCCTCTCAAACACATTTTCCTTTGTTGTTTCGATAACTGCTAAAAACTGTTAATATTTATTGAGCTCTTACTATAAACCAAACAATATACTAAGTGCTATTTGTATGCACATTATTTTACATAATCTTCACAGCAACCTATGGTACGATTATCATCATCATTTTATAGCTGAAAGGACTAAGGCTTAAAGAGGCAAACTAGTTTATCAAATTTCACATAGCTTTTAGATGCTATAGCTGGAATCCAAAAGCACAGTTCCGTCTGGTTTCAATGCTCTTGTGTTCTATGATAGTGTTCAGAAGGATTGTGGGCCTACATTTTCTTAGTTAAAGCTTCAATTCTTGCCTTTCCTTCATTATTTTGCAGACACTGATCCAGCCTGGGGCCTGTAAGTTGTTTCATTAGCTATCCAACGGAGCTTTCCAAGTTTTCTCTTCCGACACAATATGTAAGTCCTGCCCACATTCTTTGACCTCCCTAACTGTCCTGGCTGTCTCTCTCTTAGACAAGGCAAATACCATTATACTTTTTGTCACACAACAGACATCTGCTCACCAATGCCTTTTTAGAGATTTGGAAGCCAAGGGCACTTTGAAAATCAGCATTCAGCTACCAGGGATGCTGTGTACTAATGCTCACTAATGTCATGGTGTCTAAATATGCAAATTAGGAAGGCTAGAGTCCATCATACTCTCATTAGTTGGCCATAAGTTGCATTTTCTGCTTTATTGTCCACCAAAAAACCAACTGTATATAGATACTGCTTTTCCATCTAGTTGCATGACAGACCCTCTCTTCTCTCCCTCCTTTGCTCTTAGACCTATTTTACACTTACAAACAATTATTTTTAAAGACTTAACTTTTCAGTTCAAGAGTACATATGCAGGTTTATTATAATGATAAACCTGTGTCATGGGGGTTTGTTGTACAGATTATTTTGTCACCCAATTATTAAGCCTAGTGCCAATTTGTTATTTTTCTGAACCTCTTCTTCCTCCCACCTTCCACCCTTATTTAGGCCCCAGTGTCTGTTTTTCCCCTCCGTGTATCCACGTTGTTCTCATCATTTAGCTCCCACTTAGGAGAAGACACGTTATTTGTTTTTCTGTTCCTGCATTAGTTTGCTAAAGGTAATGGTTTCCAGTTCCATCCATGTTCTTACAAAAAACACAATCTTATTCTTTTTATAGCTTCATAGCATTCCATGGTACACCATTGATCGAGATTTATCTAGTCTACCAGTGATGGGCATTTAGGTTGATTCCATGTCTTTGCTATTGTGAATTGTATTTCAAGGAACATATGTGTGCATATCTCCTTATAATAGAATGATATATATTTCTTTGGGTATATACCTAGTAATCAGATTGCTGGGTCAAATGGTAGTTCTGATTTTTAGCTCTTTGAGGAATTGCCACACTGCTGTCCACAATGGTTGAACTAATTTGCCCTCAATTTTTTGACCAAGTGCTTGGCATTTCATCAAAAATAATCTTGTCATTGATGTTTTATCAAACGGTTTGACCTTAAAGAATGAATAACAACTATTTAGTTTAAGAACATGTCAATAAGCAACACATCCAGCCTTGTATATTTAATAGCATCTATAAAACATTTTCCCTTAAGAATCTGTTGCCGGGCGCAGTGGCTCAAGCCTGTAATCCCAGCACTTTGGGAGGCCAAGGCGGGTGGATCATGAGGTCAAGAGATCGAGACCATCCTGGTCAACATGGTGAAACCCTGTCTCTACTAAAAATACAAAACATTAGCTGGGCATGGTGGCGCGTGTCTGTAATCCCAGCTGCTCGGGATGCTGAGGCAGGAGAATTGCCTGAACTCAGGAGGCTGAGGTTGTGGTGAGCCGAGATCGCGCCATTGCACTCCAGCCTGGGTAACAAGAGTGAAACTCTGTCTCAAAAAAAAAAAAAAAAAAAATCTGTTGACCTTCCTGTAAGAAGATGTGCTCTAAGACATACAGGTTCTATTCATTCACATTTATTCAAGAAGATTGGCATCTAACTCATTTCACTAGCTGGCAAATTAGGTCCACAATTATTAGCAGCAGCAGTAAAGTTTCTAACTTTATCCACTTTATATTGTATTAAACACAGTAATTCAAGTCATCTTTTAAATATCAGAACATTATTTTTGCATACTTTTTTTGATATCATCAAGGAAAAAAATATCTGTAACACAATATTGATGTTATATTTAATATTAAGGATCAGACATCTCATGTACAAGCACCCCATCAATATATATACCTACTATGTACCCACAAAAATTAAAAAGAAAAAGAAAATAATATCAAACATCAACAAATATATAGGTAACAGGCCAATTCTGAAATATGGAACACTTAGCAATAAAATACATTTTAATGACTTAGTAATTACATTATTTTTTAGTTGTCAACTTTGGAAACAATGTCATGGGAATTTAACAACTTGCAATTCTTAATTTAATAATATATCTTGTGACAGTGGGATTCTTAAGAATCTATACTTCGATTTGATTAATTTCAGACCTTTAGTGGAGAAAATTTTTTAACTCCTGGAACAAATGTATTCTCCTTTGTCTAAGGGACAAAATACATATAAATACAAGCTTTACCAGGTAAAATGGAACCATAGCATCTTTCTATTGAATGAATTCTATCAGCATCTAAAAGTTATAAAAATTCAGCCTTGAATAGGAACACGTAATCAAACCATATTTGGAGTTTTGTGATTAATAAATTATAAAATTTGATGAAAAGCACAATGTTGTATATAAGGTATATCAATAATTTCAACTAGAACTTCCTGTGGAGAAAAATAACAGCTATAATTTCTTAATTAAGACAAATAACTTTAACAGAACCTGTGGCAGCTCTACAAATATTGCTTTATTTTATTGACTAAAATGCCTGCATTTTAGGGAACAAATATTATGAGACTCTCCAGTAGTAATACACTTTTAAAACACTTCAATGTCTCAATATTTTTAAATATTCTAAAACTGTGCAGCTCTCCAATCTTTTTCTGTCTGACATAGAACCTGCAGATGCACCAAAGACTGAACAGATGGTATGTGGGAGGAGTCTGAATATTGACAGGCTTCACAGAATAAAAAAGGATTTTTATGAGTCCACTACAAATTAGCTGAAAGGGCAATTAATTTTCATTTATCTCAAATTCTATGTAAATACAGTGTATTTCTATTTAATGTCATTTTCTTAGAGGTCCTTCCAAAACCAATTGGGAAAATGCAACATAGAGGTTCATACCTACATCAAAGCCTGAGCATTAAGTTACAACAACTTCTCTATCCAAAACTAGCCTTTTGAATGTTTTCACCATTTCATTATGCTGCATTGAAAGACCATGCATTTTCTTCTCGTTTTGTGATTGTCTGCCAAACTCCTTTAATTCCCAACTGCATACCAAGTTGTCTTTCTCAAGAATATCTAAAAAAGAAAACAGAATATATTAGAGAAGGTGACGTTTTCATATAAATAATGAGAGCAAGTTGTTATGTTTTCACCACAGCTGAAATCATGAGTCGTGTGTCTGGGAGCATGCAAAATGTTATGACTTTGATTTTGTATGGCTAACTTTATAGAGTCTATAATATAGACTCCTGGGGCATATCTGAATCACCTGAAGATGTCTTATGATACAGGTTCCTGAACCCCACTCTCAGGGATTCTATTTCATTAAGGCTAGGATTGAGCTGGGAAATGTGCATGTTTAAGATCCACATTTTGAGAAACACTAAGATGATATTCATAAAACACTTAACACTATTTCTCACCACACAACTCGTATTGTGGCCTACTCGTCAATATTGGCTTAAATGAAGCCTTCTCTATGAAGCTGCTTGTGAATCCCATTCCCCAGGCATAAAGCTGGGATCTCTAGTTTTGTGATAGTACAGAATGAGGGGCTAAAGGAAAAAATGGTGAGAGGGTGGGACTTAGGTGTTCATGAGTACACAGAGGAGAGTTGGATATTGGGATGAGATAACTTGGATACATCTGAATCATCTTATTCTGAAATTTTGTACCTGAGATTGTGCAATGAATTTAAGTTTGTAACAAGAGTTGAAATCAGAATCAACAAGTAGCAACAATATTTCTTCCTCTGATTCATTAAAGCAATAAAAGTTAGCCACATGGTTTTTATGCATAGGGGAAAAAAATTAGCAGCCATTTTATAAGAGTGTCGGAAGGAAGCAAAGTGGCTACCCTTTAGACCAGTTGTCAGTGTACAGTGAGAAAGGAGGCGATATCATTCAGTGAGGTGACCTAGAAAGAATACACATAGATAGTGAATAGGCAATTCTAACTAAAAATTTTTCACCTTGGAACTATAAAGGATTAATATAAGGGATGAAGTTGGAAATAGAGAAAATGTGTAAGAGAGGTGGGAGTTGGGAATTGATGAGGCATGAGTAGAGTGGAGGCCTACAAAAGTAAAGTCATTAAGTGATAGAAATGGGATTCAAACATACATCTATATTATTCCAAACAGCAGAGTATCAACATTTATATCACTGTTCTTACCCACAGTTAGTGGAAATAAGAGTCACTACATTTAAAAGTACAGTTTCTCAAGCACCACTCCTAGAAGTTCTTATTTAATAGATTTGACGTGGGGCCTGAGAGCCAACATTTTGCTAATCACACCAGGTGATTAGGTTGCAGGTGGCCCCTAGGATTGTTTTTCGGAAACACTAATATAGTTATTTCTTACTTCTTAAATATTGTATCTGCTATCTTGTTACCAACCATGGAATTTATAATTATAGACATCCCACTTAAGACATATATAATATACTGTGGTTCCACTGGTTCTTTCTGCTAAAGGAGGCTATTAATGTACTTGAAGGGTATCTGTCTTTGAAAAAGTAAACATCTTGTTTGTACTTCAAAGAATGACAATAATAAAATGAGGAGTTCAGACATTTAGAAAAAGATACACAAAATAGAAGGGATTCCACCTTGGCAAAGAGTTAAAGCTGAAAAATTGATTGAGGAATGTGAGTTGCCTAAATTGCTGCAAGTCTCAGTGACACCCATAGGATCAAAGTAAAGTGATGAAGAAAAATCTACCAAGCCAACAGAAAATAGAAAGCAAGAGTTGCTATCCTAATTTCAGACAAAATGGACTTTGAACTAACAATTATTTTTTAAAATTACAAAGGATGGCATTACATAATGACAAAGGGTTCCATTCAACAAGAGAACATTACTAAATATATATGCATCTAACACAGAAGCCCTCAGATTCATAAAATAATTTCATAGAGACATAGGAAGAGATTTAGATAACCGCACAATAATGGTGGGAGACTTCAACACTCCACTGACAGTACTAGACAGAATATTGAGGCAGAAATTTAAAGAAGATATTCTGGGTCTGAACTTAACATTTGACCAAATTAAACTAAGAGACATCTACAGAACTCTTGGCCCAAAAGGAACAAAATATACATTCTTCTCATCTGCACATGGCACATACTCTAAAATTGAACACATAATTGACCATAAAACAATTATCAGCAAATGCAAAAAAAGAAAACAACAAAAAAATAAAAATCCCAAATTTATACCAACCACACTCAGATGGAACAGCACAAAAAAACTAGAAATAAGTACTGAGAAAATTTGTAGTATGCGATAGAGAGAAATCCCTCCTCTATGTTTTTGAACAGTTTCAGTGGGATTTGTACCAGTTTTTCTTTCTGCACCTGATAAAATTTGGCTGTGAGCCTGTCTGGTCCTTGTCTTCTTCTTGTTTTGGAGCAAATTTTTATTACTGATTCAACCTCTGTACTCATTAATGGTCTGTTCATGATTTCTATTTCTTCCTAGTTCAATATTGGACAGTTGTATGTTTCCAGGAATTTATGAATCCCCTCTAGGTCTTTTAGTTTGTTAGCATAGAAATGCTCACTGTAATTTCTGATGGTCTCTATTTCTGTGGTACCAGTTGCAATATCTCCTTTTTTTCTGATTGTGCTTGCTAGAATCCTCTCTTTTTCTTGGTTATTTTAGCTATCCATTTTTTAATTTTGTTAAAGTTTTTTAAAGAAAAATTTCAGTTCATCGATCCTTTGTATTGCATTTTGGTCTCAATTTCATTTTGTACTGCTCTGATCTTTGCCACTTCTTCTCTTCTGCTAGCTTTGGTTTGGGTTGGTCTTTTTTTTTTTTTTCCTAGTTCCTTGAGGTGTAATATTAGGTTGTCAATTTGTGATCTATCTTTTTGATATAAACATTTAATTCTATAAGTTTCCCTCTTAACTTTGCTTTTGCTACATTCCAGAGGTTTTGGTATGTTGTGTCTTTGTTTTCATTTGTTTCAATAAATTTTTTAATTGATTCCTTAATTTTATCACAGACTCAAAAGTAATTCAGAAGCAGGTTCTTTAATTTCCAAATCTTTGCATAGTTTTGATACTTCCTCTTGAAATTTATTTCTACTTTTATTCCATTGCAGTCTGACAAAATACTTGATATGCTTTTGGCTTTTAAAAATTTAGTAAGACTTGTTTTGTGGTCTAACATTGGTCTGTTTTAGTGTACATTCTGTAAGTATCTTTTAGGTCCACTTGGTTTAAAATCCCATTTATATTCAAAGTTTATTTTTTGATTTTCTACCTCAGTGGTCTTTTAGTGCTGTCAGTGGGGTGCTGAAGTCTCCCACTGCTATTCTACTGCTGTTTATCTCTTTTTACTGAGCCAGTAGTATTTGTTTCATTAATCTGTTTGCCAGTGTTGGGTGCATCTATATTTAGGATTGTTATATCTTCTTGTTGAATTGAACCCCTTATCATTATGTAATAATCTTTTTCTTTTCCTTTCTTTTACATTGTTGATTTTAAGACTGTTTTACTTGATATAAGTGTAACTACTCCTGCTTGCTTTTGGTTTTTGTTGGTGTGGAATAGTTTGTCGCACCCCTTAACCTTGAGTCTGTAAATGTCTTTATTTGTTAGGTGGGTTTCTTGAAAGCAGTATTTGATTGGATCTTACTTTTAATCCATTCAGCCAATCTATATCTTTTAAGTGGAGCATTCGGTCAATTTATATTCTTAATTAATATTGATGTATGAGATTTTGTTCCTGTCATAACGTTAATTAACTATTTTCTTTGCAGTCTCAATTGTGTTATTGCATTCAAGAACTGTGAGTTTTATACTTTCATGTGTTTTATGATGGCAAGTATTGCCCTTTAGTTTCCATGTTTAGAACTCCTTTAAGCATGTCTTGTACTGGTATGATTTTCTTTAACATTTGCTTGTCTGAGAAAGATGTTATTTCTTCTTTATTTATGAAGCTTAGTTGAGCAGGATACAAACTAAATTTGGCTGGCTGTTATTTTTTTTAAGAAGACTGAAAATAGAACCCCAATATCTTTGTGCTTATAAGGTTTCTGCTGAGAAGTCTGCTGCTACTCTGATAGTATTTCTATTAGTTTATTAGATGCTTCTCTCTCACTACTTCTAGAATTTTTCCTCATCTGTCTTTGGTTAGTTTGATGACTGTATGACTCAGTAAAGTTAGTCTTGCACTGTATCTACCAAGATTTCTTTGAGCTTCTCTTATGTGTATATCTAAATCTCTAGCATGACAAGGGAAGTTTTCCTCAATTATTCCCTCAAATAGATTTCTTAAACTTTTGACTTTTCTTTTCTTCTCCCTCAGGAATACCTTGGAATCATAGATTTCAGCACCTTACATAATCTCATATTTCTTGAAAGCTTGGTTCATTTTACAAGAACTTCTCTTTATTTTTGTCTGGATGAATTAATTTGGAACACCTGTCTTCAAGTTCTTTCTTCAGCTTGCTCTAGTCTGTTGTTAAATCTATTACCTGTATTTTATAATTCCTTCAATAAATTATTTTCCAGAAGTTGTGTCTGGGATTTTATTAAATTGTGGTGTTTTTTGTGAATTTTTCATTCATTCATATCCTGAATTGATTTTCAGTTTTTATGTCAGTTTTCAACTTGCCTTTGGACCTCATTGAGCTTCCTTACAATTCATACTTTCAATTCTATATCTGACACTTCAGAATTTTCATTTTGATTATGACTCATTGCTAGAGACCTAGTTTAATCCTTTGGGATGTCATTACATCCTGTTTTTTTTTTCATACTGTCAGAATTATTATGCTGGTTCCTTCTCATTTGGAGAGACTGTCACTTCTTATTTCTTATTTATTTATTTTTGAGACAGATCTGGCTCTGTCACCCAGCCTGGAATGCAGTGGTGTGATCTCAGCTCACTGCAGCCTCCACATCCCATGTTCAAGTAATTCTTCTGCCTCCATCTCCCAAGTAGCTGGGACTACAGGCGTGCACCACCATGCTCTGCTAATTTTCGTGTTTGTAGTAGAGATGAGGTTTCATGATGTTGGCCAGGCTGGTCTCAAACTTCTGATCTCAAATGATAGGCCCACCTCAGCCTCCCAAATGCTGGGATTACAGGTGTAAGTCACCGTGCTCGGCCACTTCTTGTTTTTGAATTTACTTTTGTTTGGGTATGACATTTTTTCTACTTTGTGGGTGTGACTGTAATGTATATTGAGTAGGGTTGTTTGCTTTTGATTCTGGGTGTTTTCAGGGGAACAAAGCTCTGTCTAAATTCCTTGGTTGTAGATAGCCTTAATGTTGTGTTTCTTCTTCTTCTTCTTCTTCTTTTTTTTTAATATTGATTGCAGTAGTGGTGTACTCAGCATTTGAGTGTGTCCAAGCCTCCTGCAGAGATATGAAGTCAGAGGTCCTACATGCTACATACTTAAATCAGCAGATTTTATATTGGATTGTGCTGTTTGACCTCCAGGCTAGTAGGTGACACTTGAAGGTAAGAGCCTTCTGGCAGAAGCAGATGGGTATTTGCTTCATCTTTGAGAACATATGTGGCTGAAGCAATGTGAGTGATTTAGTGATGTGGAGACATAAGAGTTGAGATTCTCTGTGCCCGGCAGACTCCCACAACAAGTGCACACTGAGTGTGGCACTTACTAATGCACAAAGGAGAATGAGCAATCCTGCATGAGATCTCCACCAAAATGACTTTGAGGTAGAATCACTTTTTTTAGCCCAGAGCATGCAACTTCACGGATAGGTTATTTTATTTTATTTTATTTTCTGCTGCAGGAACGCTGCCACTCTATGTAAAGAAGAGAAGGGGTTTTACCTTTTGTACAAGAGTATACCACTAGTGGGGGCATGAACACCCAAAGTAGATCTGGTATGGACATCCATAGGCACACCCATGCCATGCTTCCATGGGAGCAGCCATGGCTGTGTTCATAGCAGTCAGTAGTTTGAAGGAGATTCTCCCTATCAACTACTGTGCCCAAGGACTGATGCTGCTTGGATGCTGAGGAAGAACCACACTGCTTCCCCATGGAAGGATGGCACCTGTGTCTCTGCTGGATGGTGCACAGTCAACTACAGCCCACAAGCAGGGAGCTATTTAGCCCAGGAGAGCATGCATTCTCATTATCCTTGTTCCCAGGCACACTCCCTTATTGCACTGCACTCTCCTTTTCCCAAGGAGCAGCATACCCTGAGCGCCAAATGACTGGGAATCCTGCAGCTTCTTTGGTCTAGACAGCCCTATGTGGCTGCAGCAATCTGAGTGATTTAGTGATGTGTAGACATAAGAGTTGAGATTATCTGTGCAGGGCAGACTCCCACAACAAGTGCACACTGAGTATTGCACTTACTACTGAATCTCAGGTCTCAAAGGAGAATGAGCAACCCTGCATGAGCTGGCAGCACAGTGCAGTGATCTCACAAAATTCCCAAATTGCCGCCCACACCAATACTTGGGTTCATGATGGGAAAGGAGCTCTCTCCAACACTTCAGAAATCGGTAGTCTGCTGCAGGAATGAGGGGAAGCAAAAACAGCCCTATCTACCCTTTCCTGGAACCCCAAGTCCTCCAGGCTTGATCTCTGCCAAATTTTGCTCCCTTCTCTTTTTGGTGTCCTAGCTTCTTCCTGTGAGTTCTTTGATAGGCTCTGGCACTCTCTACCTATATTTGAGTTATGATTCTTCATCTATAACTTTGGTTCTTCTTTCTGAGGAAAGTGGCATCCAACATCTCTAATCAGCTGTCTTGAAGAGCCTTAAAGTTTTTGATGCAGATTTAAAGGACTACCTTAACAATCCATCACCATAGACATGCAAACAAACTCACATTCAGTTGATAATTATTACTCTATAGAAATCACAGTGGCACTGAAATAATCTGTGTAATTGATAAAAGACAGACATCATGACGAGTATAAATAAAATTGTTGTATAAAGCAGTATTAAGAGCATAAGAAGCTGAAAGAGCAAAATAATTTCAGTAAAACTTTACTGAGTAGATCTTGTGTGTGAGTCTGTTTTAATGCTGCTATAAAAATACTTACCAAGGCTGGGTAATTTACAAAGAAAATGTGTTTTATTGACTCACAGTTCCATATGGCTGGGGAGGCCTAGGAAACTTACAATCATGCTGGAAGGCAAAGGGAAAACACCTTGTTCACAAGGCAACAGGAGAGAGAGAGAGCACGTGAAGGAGGAACTATCAAACACTATAACACCATCAAATTTTGTGAGAACTCACTCACTATCATAAGAACAGCATGGGTGAAACGGCTCCCACGATCCAATCGCCTCACTCCGTTACATGTGAGGATTACAGGTCCCTCCCTTGACATGGGGGGATTACAATTTGAGCTGAGATTTGGGTGGGGACATGAGCCAAATGATATAATCTTGAATGCACTTGTTGGAAGTGGAAAGTATTCAAGCAAGGCTGAAAATTACCTGTCAGAAATGACTTTTAAAATTCTCCTTGGGGTTATCAGTCTGGTATATATATATATGACTTTATATATTTATTTATTTGTTTACTTTTTTATTGTGGTAAAATATGTGTAACATCAATTTTATGATTTTTACAATTATTAAATGTGCAGTTTGGTAGCATTGATTATATTAACATTGTTGTGCTACCATTATCATCATCTACCACGGGAGCTTATTTCATCTTCTGCAACTGAAATTCAGTACCCGTTAAACAATAACTCCCCATACACCCACATTTTACTCCAATCTCTGGAATCTGCTATTTTACTTTGGCTCTATGAATTTAACTATTCTATGTACTTCATATAAGTGGGATTATACAGTATTTATCTTTTTGTGACTGGCTTATTTCACTTAGCATAATTTCTTCAAAGTTCTTCCACATTGTAGCATGTATCAGGATTTTCTTCTTTTATAAGACTGAATAATATTCCATTGTATTGTCTTTTGTTTTTGTGTGTTTGTATGTTTAACTTTTATTTTAAATTTGGTGCTACATGCAGTCATGTTACATAGGTAAACATGTGTCCTGGATGTTTGTCGTACAGATATCTCATCACTCAGATATTAAGCCTCATACTCATTAGTTATCTTTTCTGATCTTCTCCATCCCTCCACCCTCCAACTTTCAGTAGACTCCTGTGCCTGTTGTTTCCTTCCATGTGTCCTTGTGTTCTCATTATTTAGCTCCCACTTATAAAAAAGAATGTGCAGAATTTTGTTTTCTGTCCCTTCATTAGTTTGCTAGGAATAATGGCTTCCAGCTCCATCCATGTTCCTGCAATGGGCATAATTTCATTCTTTTTATGGCTGCATAGTATTCCATGGTGTATATGTACCATATTTACTTTATCCAGTCTTCCACTGATGGACATTTAGATTGATTCCATGTCTCTGCTAATGTGAATAATACCGCAATGAATAATACTGCATGCATGTGTCTTCCTAATAGCATGATTTATATTCTCTGGGTACACACCTAGTAATGATAGCACTGAGTCAAATGATATTTCTGTCTTTAGACATTCAATGAATGACCACACTGTCCTTCACAATGATTGAACCAATGTACTTTCCCAGCAACAGTGTATAAGCATTCCTTTTTCTTGACAACCTCATCAGCATGTTATTTTTGACTTTTTAATAATAGTCATTCTTACTAGTGTGAAATGGTATCTCATTGTGGTTTTGATTTGCATTTCTGTAATAATCAATGATGTTGAGATTTCTGTCATATGACATGGATGACTTGGCAGTATTTCTTCATGCTGCTGAAGTCCTTCTCCGGCTGCTTCTTGCCATCCTCATCCTGCCATTTCTTGCAGTACTTGGTGAAGGCCTTCTTCTTAGATTTATGCCAGTTCTTATAGAAATGCCTTTTGCACTCATCGCTGATGTGCTCAGCGAAGACAGTCTTGAAGGTCTGGAGGCCTCGAGGGGTTTCCACGTAACCCACAATGCCCACAACCACCATGGGTGGCGTCTCCACAATGGTCACAGCCTCCACCACCTCCTTCTTGTTCACCTTGGATCCTGGCCTATCGACCTCCCGCATGATATGGGTCATGCCAGCCTTGTATACCAGGAAGGCTGTGAGGTGAACCGGCTTGGAAGGGTCATCCTTGGGGAAGCTCTTCACCTTCCCATGATGCCTGCTGCTGCACTTCCGAGGCAGGAAGCCGAGGGACCCATGTCTGGGAGCGGAGAACTTCCTGTAAGACATCACGCCATCAAATCTAGCTGGTAGACCCTATACAACAATCTTGCATGTTCTTCACATGTACCCCAAAACCTAAAATGCAATTAAAAAATTTTTTTTCCTGTTTCTGTGTCCCAATTGGTATTGCCTAGGTTGTCTTTTAGGGTTCTTATAGTTTTGGGTTTTACATTGAAGTGTTTGATCCATCATGTGTTGATATTTGGGTATGGTATAAGAAAGGAGTCCAGTTTCATTCTTTTGCATATGGCTAGCCAGTTATCCCAGCACCATTTACTGGATGGGGAGTCCTTTCCCCACTGTCTGTTTTTGTCAACTTTGTCAAAGATCAGATGATTGTAAGTGTGTAGCTTTATTTCTGTATTCTCTTGTCTGTTCCATCGTCTATGTGTCTGTTTTTGTTCTAGTGCCATGCTGTCATGGTTACTATAGCCCTGTAGCATAGTTTGAAGCCAGAGAGCATGATGCCTGTAGCTTTGTTCTTTCTGCTTAAGATTGCCTTGGCTATTCAGGCTCCTTTTTGTTTCCTTTAAACATACAAATCCTTTAAACTTTAAAAATACAAATTTTAAAATAGTTTTTTTTTTTTTTTTTTTTTTTTTTTTTTTTTTAAAATTTTTTTTTTTTTTTTTTTTTTTTTTTTTTTAGTTGTGTGAAGAATGTCATAGATATTTTGCTAGAAATAACATTGAGTGTATAAATTGCTTTGGGTAGTATGGCCAATTTGACAATGTTAATTCTTCCTATCTATTAGCATGAATGTTTTTTCATTTGTTTGTGTCATCTCTCAGTTCTTTGAGCAGTGTTTTATAGTTATCATTGAAGAAATTGTTCACCTCTCTGGTTAGCCATATTTTTAAGTATTTTATTCATTTTGTCATGATTGTAAATGGGATTGTGTTCCTGATTTGTGTTTCGATTTGGCTGTTGTTCATTTATAGGAATGCTAATGCTTTTTGTACATTGATTTTGTATCCTAGGACTTTGCTCAAGTTTTTTATCAGCTTAAGGGGCATTTGAGAGGAGACCGTGGGGCTTTCTAGATATAGAATCCTGTCATTCCCAAAGAGAGATGTTTGCCATTTTTATTTCGATGACTTTTACTTTTTTCTCTTGCCTGATTTCTCTGGCCAGGACTTCCAATACTATGTTGAACAGAAGTGGTGAGAGAGGATTTCCAATATTATGTTGAATAGAAGTGGCACTAGTCTTGTGCCAGTTTTAAAAATGAATATTTTCAGCTTTTGCCCATTTATCATGATGTTGGCTGTGGGTTTGTCATAGATTGTTGTTATTATTTTGAGATATGATCCTTTAATACCTCATTTATTGAGCATTTTTAACATGAAGCATTGTTAAATTTTATCAAAAGGCTTTTTTGCACCTATTGAGATAATCATTTGGTTTTTGTCTTTGGTTGTATTTATGTGATAAATCACGTTTATTAGTTTGCATATGTTGAACCAAATTTGCATCTTGGGGATAAAGCCTACTTGATTGTGGTGAATAAGCTTTTTGATGTGCTGCTGGATTTTCTTTGCCAGTATCTTGTTGAGGACTTTTGCATGGATGTTCATCAGGATATTGGTCTGAAGTTTTCTTTTCTTGTTGTGTCTCTGCCACGTTTTGCTATCAGGATGATGTTGGCTTCACAGAATAACTAAGGATGAATCCTTTCTCCTCAATTTTTCTTGAATACTTTTAGTAGAATGGTACCAGTTTATTACTTTTTTAAAATCCATTAATCTGTCCTCCAGCGCCGATTCCTTTTACCTTTTGACTACTGTGAATACTTTTGCTATTATTTATTCTACTTGAGCTTCTTAGATTTGCATGTTCATGTTTTTCTTCTAATTATAGTTTTTGCCCATTATTTTTTAAAATAATTTCACTTTTTATTTATGTATTTTCTTTCTGGAACTTTCATAATAATTATAATGATCTTCTTGATGTTTCCTATGCCCGTTTGGCTCTGTTTGCATTTATTTATTTATTTATTATTCTTGCTTCTCAAACTCAATAATTTCAAGTGACCTGTCTTCATGTTTGCTTTTCTTCCTGTCTGTTTGAGTATACTATTGAATCCTCTAGTAAACTTTTTATTTTGGTGTTTGCATTTTTCGATTACCATTTTTTTTTGTTCTTTTATATACTTTCTATCTCTTGATATTCTCATTTTGTTCGTATGTTGCATTTCTTATTTCTTTTGTTTGTCCATGTTTTTCTTAGCATTCTGAGCAGATTTAACACAGTTGACTTAAAGCATTTGTCTACGTGTAAAACTTTTGTCTTCAGGCTTGG
Source organism: Cebus imitator (assembly GCF_001604975.1). Lineage (NCBI taxonomy): Eukaryota > Metazoa > Chordata > Mammalia > Primates > Cebidae > Cebus > Cebus imitator. The sequence goes on along the minus strand of NW_016108188.1, from coordinate 486,231 downwards.
GTTTTTGAAATTATTTTGTTAATTTAAATGGACATATTTTTCTGTTTCTTTGTATGCTTTGTCACCTTCTATTGAAAACTGTGCATTTGAAAAAACAGTCTGCTATTCCAGTCTTTGCAGATTGACCCAGAGCAGGTGAAAGCCTTCACTAATCAATCCAATCTTAAGGCTTAAGGTGCTTGTAGGCCGTTTTCGCTGGGAACCTCTGTGTGTGTTTTCCAATTCACCCATTTGTATCGTTGGTTTTCAATGTATTACTTTTCACAAGAATCTCACTCTTGCTTTTCCTCAGACTATTAGCTGTTTGGTTCTATTTCTTCCTCAATAATCTCTTGCTTCAGTCATATGCAACGCTATAGTTCCCATGAAATTTTTACAAGCCATGCCTGCTGCTTTCCAAGGCTTCCTTAGCCTGAGATTCGACTTAATTTTGGTCATATAAATTTTGAGTTAAGCGATAGAGATACCAAACCCTCTGACTGCCCATAGACAGTTTAGAAACTTGCAAATTCAGTTCCTCTGCTCTCTTGTTTGTAGACAACTTGGGATAGGACCATCGATCGCTTCTTTTAATCCACATCTCATCATGCTGAAGATATGGTAGGCCAAGGACGAGTTAAAAAGCCACAATATTTTCTGCCATTTCGAATGTGGATTTTTTAAAATCAAGGATTCATTTTGTTGTTCTAGATCTTTAACTGATTTTCAGAGCTTCTATAAAGTTATTTTATCTAACCTCCTGTTGTCTAATATTTCCCTGGGGAAATGAGGGCCTAGCGATTTCTAGTTTACCAATTTGCTGTTGTTACTCTCTTCCTGGCTGACTTTCAAATTATTTCCACATCTAAAATTCTATGATTTCATAAGTACAACCACATCAATATTAAATTACCAAAATATTAATGAGATCTAATCTTATGTAATTCATTCTCTGATCACATAAAACTTTTAGATAACCAAATATTTCCCAGGAGATGCATGCTTAGCCATACTTTACTTTAAAGCAGACTGTGCCTTGTGTATCCAAGAATTTTGGAAGGCTCTAATGATATAAAAACAAAGTACCTGATATTAGTAGATCACCTCTTTTTTGAAGAAAAGGAGTCATTAATTTGCCCATCTCTTCCAATCATGTCACTCCTTTACTTTAAGTCTTTTTGTGGATTTCTATTTTCTTCAGTCTATTCTCAACACAACAACCAGAATGAAATTTATAAAGAAAGTCAAATAAGGTCACTCCTTTGTTGAATGCCCTCTAATGGGTTCTCATCACACTCAGAGCTAAAGATTATTAAAGGGCCTATAAGACTCTATGGGATCTGCTCAAACATCTGATTTAATCTTCCTGTTATGTTCCTTAGCTCACTCTATTAAAGCCACACTACACTCTTTGATTTCCTCAAAGTGACATACGCATTTTGCCTGGGACTCACTTCCCTCAAATATCCTTGTGGCAGACACACCTTTAAGTAAACCCAAATAAGTCACACTCTTGTGTAATCCCCATCTTTTGTGTGCAGGTGGAACCTATGACTTGCCTCTAACCAAAAGAGTATGGTAGAGATTGTGGGATGTCACTTTTTGGTTACATTATGCTATATTTAAAAAGTGAAGGAATTGTACAGATTACATTCTCTAATCAGATGACTTCAGGCTCATAAAAAGAAGGATTACTGTGGGCGAGTGATTTAATATCTTTTTTTAAAAGAGGCTAAAGGTCAGAGACTCAAAGAAGCAGACACTCTCTCATTCTTGCTTGGCTTGAAAAAGTAAGCTATCATACTACAGCTACAATGTAATTCATTCTACCAACAATTCCATGTGATTGAAAGAAAACTTAATCCTCAAAGGTGGCTGCAAGCCCCAGGGAACACCTGGATTACAGCTTTGTGAGACTCTGAGCAAAGAACCTAGTTAGGCCATACCCAGACTTCTGGCCCACAGAAACTGTGAGATAATGTGAATTGTTTAAAATTCCTAAATTTGTGATAACTTTTTACACAGCAATGAATAATATATTCCTCATGGCTCACTCCCGTGTCTCCCTCCAGTCTTTGCTTAAATCTCACCTTTTCACCTTTTCATCATGGCCTTCTCTGACCAATCTATTTAAAATTGCAACCCCTTCAAAACAAATTCCCCACTGGCAGTCTTTGCTTTATTTTTCTCCATAGCACTTATCACCACTAGACACATTATATATTTTATTTATTTATTTTTGTTTATTTTCAGTCTCCGTAAGAAGAGAGGTCTTATATCTCCAACATTTGGAAGAGTGATAACATACAAATGCTCCATTAATATTTCTAAAATGTATGAAGGAATTAATTTCTATGACACTTTACAGAATCCTCAATATGTCATCCAATATCATGTGTGTTTTTGGATCCATCACTTTTCCAGTCTTCCCTTGTTCAATTTATCCCTTGACCCTTTTTTCTCAAGCTTTGTCAACCTTTGTTTATTTCTTTAATGCACCATGATTTGGGCTGTTGCATATATCTTTCCCTGTATTTTTCTAGTTAATTCACCTTGAATGTGGTCTATCAGGGAGACATTCCTTGAGCTCTTGGAGTAGGTTTGGTCTCTCTGTTATATATCCTGATAGTTGTATACATTGTTTATACCTTTCATCTCAATTGTAAATACTTTTGTAATCACCTGGACAATGGGTATTCTACACCCATGCCCCAATATTATAAGTTTCCTTAGGAAAGAGACACTGTCTTGTCCAGTTCTGTGTTCTCAGTACATAGGACAGTGCCTGTTACTGTGAAAGAATGAATAAAGCTGTTTTAATGACCAATTTGCAAAATATAATGGTACTCGTATTCACTTTTCTCTAATCTGCTTCCTAAGCATTTTTAAGAAAAATTTCAAAAGCCTTTTAAATTATTTACTCAATAAAATACTTCTTATTTATTTATTTATTTATTCATTTATTTATGCTTTTCAGTCAGAAAGACTACTTTTCACTGGATATTGCCTTCCCCACATTTTAAAGTTTATTTTCAATATTTTCTGAAAAGAACAAAAGCAAATAATGCTTTATTTTTAAAAATAGTTACGTAGTACTTTTCTTCCACTATGTTGTAGTTTGCAGTATATGAAAAAGCCATCAATGATAGTCTGTGGGACAGAGCAACTGGTGATGACTCAATATTAAAAGATCAGAAGTCAAAAAGTCATGAGAAAAATAGCAATATTCTTGTATAGGCCTAAGAATTTTTAATTTAGTAATTTATTCACTCTTTTAACAAATATACACTTCTTATTTGTCATATCGATTTATTTTCTGGTTTTTTTTCTATTTTTCTTTTTTAGACTATTAAGGGATAAACACATATTTAACTAAAAGTTCTAGGCCTAAGCTATTTATTTGTTTGTTTGTAGTTTATTTCCTAGAGGCTGTTGACTTCCTTAGCTGAGTTGGATAGTTAAGTCTTTTACTTTCCCTATTTTGACATCCTTGCTTAGAAGTAATTGGTCAAGCTTAAGGCCTAGCTGCTTTTTACCTTCCATATCATACTAACTAACACAAGGAAGGCAAAATGAAATAATATAATTATAAAATAAAGGTGTGATTGGTTTCCTCTCACCAGTTTCCTCTTACTCCTTTTTGGAGAGGCCTCTTCTAATCTTGTCTTCCTATCACATGCCTATTCTGATTTTCATTAATCTTCTTAGTTTATAGCTAATCTCTCTCCATTCTAGTTAATTCATATTTATGTATGTACATATCATATCTTCTCTTGCAAGGTGATAAGGTTCTTGAACGTAATAATCATATTAATGTTTGAGTCTTCTCAAATCATCTTAGTATATTTGTTAAAAGAGTGAATAAATTACTAAATTAAAAATTCTTAGGCCTATACAAGAATATTGCTATTTTAATAAGAAACTCCAGCAGATTAGAATGTTCAGGCCCAAAAGAACTTTTTGACCATAACCATGTATGCTAACTTTTAGACACAATCTTGTTTTTAAATTGCTATTACAGAGGGTAACATATAAATATTAAATTGGAAGAAAAGGGCTATTACAGAATATTGATTCTTCACTCAAAAATAGTTTAGCGCAGGGTTTTTTTTTATAGTGCTCTTTAACCTTTTAGATTTTCACCTTAATAGCAGGTTTATTTTTGTTAAAATAATCAGCTTTTTCTGTCAGAAGAAGTGCTCCACACTCCTCTTCTAATCAGAGGTTTATTCTATTATTTCCATGCATAACATTCAACAAGTTATTTTTCTTTATTAAACTAAAATTGCATTGTATTTTTTCTACAGTGTTTTCATTTATATATGAATATGATTAAGTTGAATTTTTCCACTTTCACGAAAATTAATGTAAAACAATTTCATGACCAATTTAGCATTAAAGAAATGCTAATCAAAGAAATGTCAGCAGAGTAGTCCAGAGTGGGTCTTTTGTGCGGTTAGACTAGCAATATTCAGATTTTAATGGGGTTATAAATGAATGATGATATAATTCTGTTATCCAGATAGTCATGATTCCTGTATTTGTAAGAGAAAGTCCAGTGTTTTTCAAAGTGAGGTTTTCGAATACTTGCATCAGAATTACTTCAGTTGCCTGTTAACGGTGCAGTTTCAGTGGCCTTACTCCAGAACTAGTGAATCAGAATTTCTTAGGGTGTTGCACAAGGTTCAACATTTTAAATGTTTCGCAAGAGTGAAGTTTCAGAACCACTGCCTTACAAGCATATACTAGTATGCATTCCACATATGCATATTTCTTGTCAGGCTTGTCCTGCAACAGCAATTTGGATGTTTCCAGCCGAAAGGACACTTAGAAGTTACCTGGGTTAACCTCTACTGAACTTACCATTTTACCATAGGGCTGCTAGATTTGGCAAATAAAAAAGCAGGAATCTAAGTTAACTTTTATTTTAGGAAACCAATCTAAATACAAATAATTGATTTCTACCCTACTGAAGGCTTCCGTTTTGACAAGTATATACTCATAAAAAATACATAACTCTAGTGTCGAATAACTTTCAAATGCTTAAAGACCTGAAATATTTATTTTATAACAAACAAATTACTACATATCAAAATATATTTTCATAAATCACCCAATTCTACTTAATTTGCCAGAGGAAAATATGATAGAAATATGTTTTTACACAATTAAAATAATTTTATATTGGCTATCTCTTCTTACTTAGAACTCCTGAAAGTCTATCTGTCTGTCTATCTATGGATCTAACTAATCTATCTACTCACCTACTTACTATCTATCTATTTGCCTACCCACCCACATCCCTCTCACAGAGCCACTGGCTGACTGAAAAGAGCATGGATGCAATCCTGAGACCTCAATTTCACTATTTAAATGCCACCCAGAATTTTGAGGTTCCAGGAAATAAAGCATGTCAGTCTGAAGACAGGATCCTAGAATGTAAGAATCCTAGAATGTAAGAATCCTTTTCATGAGCATGAAAAGGAAGACTTTCTTTTACCCTAAAAAGAAAATATTGAGGGACAGCACCAAGTAGTATGAGTGGGGGGTATATTATTCTGTTTTCATGCTGCTGATAAAGACATGCCCGAGACTGGGTAATTTATAAAGAAAAAAAAAGGTTTAATGAACTCACAGTTCCACCTGACTGGGGAGGCCTCATAATCATGGAGGAAGGTGAAAGGCATGTCCTATGTAGTGGCAGGCAAGAGAGAAATGAGAGATAAGCAAAAGGGGTTTCCCCTTATAAAATCATCAGATCTCATGAGACTTATTCACGACCATCAGTAGACTATGGGAGAAACCAACCTCATGATTCAATTATCTCCCACTGGTCCCTCCCACAACACATGGGGATTATGGGAGCCTACGATTCAAGATGAGACCTGGCTGGAGATACAGCCAAACCATATCAGGGGGTTGTCATGCCATCACTCCCATTCATCAAAAGAATAGAGGGTCCAGACAACTTTTTAAAAATGTTTTCTTTCAATATTGAAATTGTAAAGGTGATTGCCTCAATTTATCAATGGGCTGTATATTTGGGTGCTAAAGGCATGACAATTCATTTAAAAAACAAAAACATAACACTTTGATATATTTAATTTTAATTTACTCTCAGAACATTTGATCTAGTTTAATATACCCTTCCAAACTTTAATATACCCATTCCCCAAAGAATTCACATCATTTTGGAAAAGGGCAATTATACATGTAAATAAAGGTGTTCATTTAATACAATTGAGACCAATTCTACTCTGCAACATGTTTTATATACAACTCAACTTCAAATACAATACTTTATTTTGCCTATAAAGAAATCTTTCGGAGATTGATTAGATTGCATTTGGTCTCTTCCATAAGCTCAATTCGGGCCCACATAAATGATGAAGAAGCTCTATGCTAAGCACCATTTATCTTTATTATATAATTGCCTAACATGGGATACACGGACTTTTTTTTTTCTAAGTAATAATCTTTTAGCATTCTTTTGAATTTGGTAGGTTTCAAAATGTTTTTATGTCCATTGTTCTATTTACATCTTACAGCAGCTTTCTGAGTATGCATGACAATACATCAGATTCTAGATTTTACACATAAAACTGGGGCTCAAATATTGATAATTTCTTTGTGTTGGGAACATTCAATATTCTCCTTCTGGCTATTTGAACTGTATATTATTGCTAACTACAGCCATCCTACAGAATGTCATCCATGCTCTTTTCATCAGCCAGTGACTCATTGGAGGGGAGGTAGATGGGTAGGTAAATAGGTAGGTAGGTAGGTGAGAAGATGGATAGATTTGTGAGGTAAATGATAGATTAGATAGCTAGAGATAGATAGACAGACAGACAGATAGACTTTCAAGAAGCTCTCAGTAAACAGTGATATCTGGCTGTGTCCCCAGCCAAAACTTATCTTGAACTATAGCTCCCATAATTCCCATATGTTGTATGAGGGCCCTGGTGGGAGATAAGTGAATCATGGGAGTGGTTTCCCCCATACTGTTCTCATGGTAGTGAATAAGTCTTATGGGATCTGATGGTTTTATAAGGGTTTTTTCTTTTTGCTTGGCTCTTATATTTTTCTCTTGCCTTCCATAATGTAAGACATGCCTTTACTTTTCCCTAACCTTCTATCACAATTGTGAGGCCTCCCAGCCATGTGAAACTTTGAATTCATTAAACTTCTTTCCTTTATAAATTACCTAGTGTTGGGTATGTCTTTATTAGCAGCATAAGAATGAACAAATACAGCAAATTAGTACCAAGAGTGGGATACTGCTACAAAGATGCCCCAAAAATGTGGAAGCAACTTTGGAATTGGGTAAAAAGCAGAAGTTGGAAGAGTTTGGAGGGCTAAGAAGAAGCTAGAAAGATGGAGAAAAGTTTGGAACTTCCTAGAGACTTGTTGAATGGATTTGACCAAAATGCTGTTAATGATACGGACAATGAAATCCAGGCTGACATGGTCTCAGATGGCAATGAGACACTTGTTGAGAACTGGAGTGAAGGTGACTCTTACTATGTTTTAACAAAGACACCGGTAGCATTTTGCCCCTGTCCTAGAGATTTTTGAAACTTTGAACTTGAGGGAGATAAGTTAGGGTATGTGATGGAAGAAATTTCTAAGCAACAAAGCATTCAAGAGGTGACTTGGGTGATTTTAAAACCATTTAGTTTTATTGATTCACAAAGATACGGTTTGTAATTGGAACTTATGTCTAAAAGGGAAGCAGTATAAAAGTTTGGAAAATTTACTGTCTGATGATGGAATAGAAAAAAAAACACCTCATTTTCTGAGAAGAAATTCAACCTGGCTCCAGAAATTTGCATAAGTAGTTAGGAGCCAAATGTGAATCACCAAAAATATGATGAAAATATCTCCAGGTAATGTCAGCAGTCATCATAGCAGGCCCTTTTATCTCAAGCCAGGAGGCATAGGGAGAAAAAATATTTTTTGCGGGCTGGGCCCAGGGCCCTCCTGCTGTGTGCAGCCTATGATCTTGGTGCCCTGCATCCCAGCTGGTCAAGCATGGCTAAAAGTGGCCATGGTACAACTCAGACCATGGCTTCCAAGGATGCAAGCCCCAAGCTTTAGCATCTTCTACATGGTGTTGATCCTGTGGGTGCACAGAAGTCAAGAGTTGAGGTTTCAGAACTTCTAAGATTTCAGAGGATGTATGAAAATGCCTAGATGTCCAGGCAGAAGTTTGCTGCAGGGATGGGGCCCTCACAGATAACCTCTGCTAGGGCAGTGCAGAAGGGAAAAGTGGGACTGGAGTCCCCACACAGAATTCCTACTGGGGTACTGCCTATAGGAGCTGTGAGAAGAGGGCCACTGTCCTCCAGGCTTTGGAATGGTAGGTCCATAATCAGCTTGCACTGTGCATCTGGAAAATCTGCAGATACACAATGCCAGTGCATGAAATAAGCCAGGAGGGGGTCTCTACCCTGACAAGCCACAGAGGCAGAGCTGCCCAAGGTCCTGGGAGCCTACCTCTTGCATCAGCATGATCTGGATGTGACACATGGAGTTTAGGAGATTATTTTGGAGCTTTAAGATTTGACTGTCATCCTGTATTTTGGGCTTGTATGAGGCTTGTAGCACATTTGTTTGGGCCAATTCATCCCATTTGGAATGAGTGTATTTACCTAATGCCTGCACCTCCATTGTATCTAGGAAGTAACTAACTTGATTTTGATTTTAAAGGCTCATGGTTGGAAGAGACTTGCCTTGTCTCAGATGAAACTTTGGACTGGACTCATGACTTAATGCTGAAATGAGTTAAGACTTTGGGGAATAGTTGGGAATGCATAATTGGTTTTGAAATGTGAGGACATGAGATTTGAGAGGGGTCAGATGTGGAATGATATGATTTGGCTGTGTTACCACCCAAACTTCATCTTGAAATGTAACTCCCATAATTTCCACAGGTTGTGGGAGGGACATGGGTGGAAGATAATTGAATTATGGGGGCAGTTTCCCCTATACTGTTTGCATGGTAGTGAATAAGTCTCATGAGATATGATGGTTTTATAAGAGGTTTCTCTTTTCATTTGGCTCTCATTTTTTCCTTCTTCCCTGCCACCATGTAAGATGTGTCTTTGCTCTTTCTTCACTTTCCACCATGATTCTGAGGCCTCCCCAGCCATGTGAAACCATGAGTCCATTAAATCTCTTTTCTTTATAAATTACCCAGTTTGTTTCAGGTATATGTTTATTAGCAACAAGAGAATGAACTAATACAAATAGCTTCTGGTTTATAATACTAAAAGTTATTCCTCTTAACTAATTTTATATTCTTTTAAAAATCTTTCCCTATCCCTAGATGACAGATATGCTATTTACCCTGGTCTGATCACTATACATTATATGTATCAAAAATTACTATATACTGTGTATCCCTTGAGTACAGGCAATCATTATTTATAAATTAAAAAAAAAACTGAAACAAACAGGCTGAAATGGTTGAATTATTTTGTTTGAGATCACAGAAGAATTGTGACAAAAACTCGTGTTCTTAACTACCATTCTACCACCATCAAAATCACCATTACTTCTTACTACTTCTACTATTCTTCCTGCTATATTTACTTCTCTTCTATCTGTCTTTTGTTTCCTCTATCTTTTCCTCTTCCTCCCCTCCCTTCTCATCCTCCAAATGGATTCATTAAGATTACCAGGTGCTCAGAATGGTGCTAAGTGTATTAAATACATTTTTTAAAATTTAATTCCTATTATGACTTTATGATTGTCTTTATTTAACAGATATAAATGAACTTCTGACAACTCCCATTCAACAGATGTGGAAATCTGAGTCTACAAAAGTGAAATATTACACAATTAATATGTGGTGAGCCATAATTAGAACATATACCTTTTAATTCCTAGTTCATTGCTCTCAAACCTCTGACAATATCTGTTTGAAAAAGCACACTGTCTTAATATAATAATGGATGCTCTAGCACTGGAACCAGATGAAAAAAAAAAAAAAAAAACAAAAAAAAAAAAACAAAATTGGAAAAATAAAAAAACTTTAAAATATAACAAAAAAAAAAAAAAAAAAAAACGTGATATAGTAAAAACTTGTCTCTGGAACCTGCATTTCCTCTGCTTTGACACTCTTTTTATTTCCTCATGAATTGACTGTTAACCTAATCCTATAATGGTATTATGTGAATAATAGTTCATGGAATGCTTTGAACATAAGGAAAAATGGCAGCATCCTGGTACTTACAGAAATTAGGAGGCATGATAGTGTGAACAGAGTTATCTCTGACTTGATACTGTGACTCTGATCTCTATATCTGTGAGTGTGGTACTTATATTTCACTCACCTAGGGGCTGGATATTCCCCTACAGCTGCAAACTAGGCTGAACCATAAGGCAAGAGCTAAATAACTTCTGCTGAAGATCCTGACAATATACTAAACTAGGCTTGTCATTATAACATAAGGAGCTGCTTCCGTGCTCCAAGAGGTGAGAAAGTGCTAACTTGCTATAAACTCAAAGAGTTTGGCAGCATTTTTATTCTTCAGTGCCTGGCAGATATAACAACAGAGCTTTAGTAATCTGTTAGAGCTGTCTTTAGTTTTCTTTGGATGAACTCTGATGCCAAGCTTCCACATAAATATCCATATATATTCTTACACATTTAGTGAAATTACAATTATCCTCAAATTGTGCCTTTTGGAAACTTACAGCTTTCTATCTTAAACTTGGAAAAACAACAAACTACTTCCAGACAATTACTTCTTTTATAGATAATAAAGGATAATTATACATACTGGAGTGCGGGAACTTGAAAACACATGTAACATTAGCGTTAAAGTATGATTGTGACACACACTATCCATTTCAATTTAAGTAATGGTTTTTGGCATGTGTTGGGGGATTTTTCATTCCTATTTAGGACAAAAAGAAATATATCTCTTAGTTCCTTTTTCTGAGACATGGCCAACATTTGAGCTTTTTGGATGGCAATGATATACCATACATACCATATTTTTCCATTTTCTCTAAGTGGTGTTTTGACTCATTGGTAGAAATATTTATTTTGAAAGATTATTCTTATAGTTTTTGCTTTAGGGAAAATATATAGCCTAAGTAAGAAGACCACAAGAAGTGGTTACCTCATATGAACAGCGTTTCCTTGGGAACATTTGTCCAAAGGAGGCAATGAGAATTGTAGAACAGCGTGGCTGCCTAAAATGACAAGTAATAGTTGGGGTTCACAACAGGCTAACAAGAAGTAAGAGAATTTGTTGTTAGTAGATCTTCCTTACAAGAAATAGTAAAGGGAGTCCTTCAAGCTGAAATGAAAATTCACTAGACAATAACTCAAGTCTACAGGAAGCAAAAAGAATCTCAAAAAGGTAACAACATAGGAAATATCAAAGACAGTATAAATGTATTTTTATGAATCATTTTATCTTCTCTCTGATTTTAAGAACACTTCCACAAAGCAATAACAAAAATCTTTGCTGGTATGCATACAATTTATAAAAATGCTAAATAACACTAATCATTAAGAAAATGCCAAATGTAACCACAATGAGATACCAGTTCACACCCACTAGGATGGCTATAATAAAACAAAAACAAAAACAAAAAAAAAACCACAGTTAATTATTGGCAAAGATACAGAGAAAATGGAAGGCTTATACATTGATGATGGGAATATTAAAAGATAAAGCCACTTGAAAAACAGTTTAGAAGTTCCTCCAAAAAGTTAAACATAGGGTTACACATAAACCAGCAATTCCAGTCTTAGGTATATACACAAGAGCATTTTAAATATATGTCCACGTAAAAATCTGTACATGAATATTTATAGTGACATTATTCATAGTAGCCAAAAAGTAGGAACAACTCAAATGCTTATAAAATAATGAATGGATAAATAAAATGATATCAATATAATAAAATAATATTCATGCCAGATGTGGTGGCTCACACCTGTAATCCCAGGACTTTGGGAGGCTGAAGCAGGAGGATTGGTTGAGGCCAGGAGTTTGAGACCAGTCTGGGCATTATCATGAGAACCCATATCTACTAAAAAAAAAAAAAAAAAAAAAGTAAGGAAAATACCTTGAGCCCAGGAGTTCAAGATTGCAGTGAGCTATGATCATGTCATTGCACTCAAGCCTTGGTGACAAAGTGAGACCTTGCTTTTTAAAAAACGAAATAAAAATAGAAAATAACAATGAAATATATTCAGTCATAAAAAAATGAAATACTGATAAATGTTAGAATGTGAATGAATCTTAAAAACATTATGTAAGTGAAATAAGCTAGGCGTAAAAGGCCAAATATTATGTGGTTCAATTTTTTTGAAATGTCCATAGTAGGCCATTCCATAGGAATGAAAAATAGATCAGTAGTTACTAGGGACTGGGGTGACTGGAGAATGGGAGTTACTACTAATGAGCACAGAGTTTCTTTATGGGGTGATGAAAATATTCAGAAATTTATAGTGGTTATGGCTGCACACATTGTGGATATACTAAAAACTACTAAATTGTATACTGTAAAGGGCTAATTTTGTGAAAAGTGAATTATATCACAATAAAAAATCTATGAATAAGGGAACAAATGTATAACACAAGTTAATGAAAATGTAACATAATATTTACAGCAACAACAACATCACAAAGGTCTATAGAGAAAATGTTTCTTCCTCTTCAAAAATCCTCTGCCAGTGGTGGCACTCAGTAACCTAGTTATAAAATGGCGGTAAAAAATCTGAACGTAAAAAGTTCATTGGGAGGAAGTTGTATTGCATTTTACTCTGTTGTTTAATCTTTTGAGTATGCCAGAAGGAAATCCAGAGGCAGCCATAAGGATCTGGGCCAATAAACCATATATCAATGGTGGAATTTTTACAGGTTTTAGTAAAAATATTTTTTTTTCCTTTTGTGAGCAAAGAGAGAGACAGCTTTCAGAGTTTATATATTGATATTAGAGGGCAATTAATACTTAAAAACTTAGAAAGTTACCCACAAATCAGTCATCAATCTGTACATATAAAGGCATTTTCACTTTGATATATGTTTGCATTTGTTACCCAATATAACAGTTTAAAAGAAAAAAGTGTATTATGTCACACCCTTCCCATACTTACAACCCTCACATGACTATAACTACACCAAGAATGAATCCAAAGAATGAAACCTGGCCTTCAAGGCACCACTTTAAGCCACTTCTTTAATCTCATCTAACACCCTTTCTCATACCATTAAGGCATGATCAACATATTCCTTTCATTTCCAAGTTCCTTCCCTTCTTGTGTTTTTGCCCATGTGGTTTCTTTGTGCTAATGGCTCCTTACTCAGTCAACATATGTGCAGCTCCCTTTCAGGTCATAAGTCAAATTGTTATCTCCTTAAATGATTCATTTCTGATTTCATTCTCTACTGTATATGTATGGCAGGCATGCACTGTATGAAACTGCTCAACATCGTTACTCCATAGGGACATACAAATCAAAATAACATTTTTAAAATAATGTTTTCTATAGCTTTTTGTTGAGTTGTTGTATTGTGTGGTTGTGGTCATGGGCAGCTGAACAGTAGAAGGAAATTTTCATTCTTTAGATGCAAATGGACCTGTCGAGGTAGATCCAAACTTTGAAAATATAATCTGATTTCCTCAGAGTGTTGGAGCTATCATCTACAACACTGTCATGTTCAATATCTTGATCTCTGAGGTGAGGAAAAGTGGTCAAAATAAAAAGGATTAAGAATTGTAGCCAGTCTCTCTTAAAGGGAAGCAAAGTGGATAAATACATCCTGATACACAATGTGGAAGAAATAAAAATCCTGAAATAAAATCATTTGCTCTTTATTTTAATATTACGTTTGCTTTTTGAAAAGATATTTCTGACAAAGAATTCTACCATGAGATATAGCATTTTTAAAAATAAACTTTTAAGAAGAGCTTTACATTTACAGAAAGTTTGCAATGATATAGAAAGTGTCTGTATGTTTCACATCAAGTTTCTCCTATAATTAACATTTTGCATTAGAATGGTACATTTATCACAGTTAATGAACCAATATTGGTACATTATTACTAACTAAAGTCCATATGTTCTTTAGATTATTTTAGTTTTTACCTAATTTTCCTTTTCTGTTCTAGGATTCATCCATGATACCACATTACATTTAGTTGTCATGTCTTCTTAGGCTCCACCTTCTGAAATTTTCTTTGTTTTTAATGACCATGACAGTTTTGACGAGTACTGATTAGGCATTTTGTGGAATGTCCTTTAACTGATATTTTTCTCATGTTTTTCTTGTGATCTGCAGGAGGGTGACCACAGATGCAAAGTGACGTTCTCATCACATCATTTCAAAGGTACATCATGCCCACGTGGCTTACTACTTATGTTAACATGTACAACTGGCTGAGATGGTTTTCTCCACTGTATATTTACTATTTTTCCTCTGTCCATACCCAGTGTAGCCCTCACTTCAGAATTAAGTGTTATGCTACAATACCTTGTGGGCAGAGTCTATATAAATATTTGAAATTTGTATTTTATGAGATATTTTTTCTTTTCTCCTATTATTTTTAATGTGATTATTAATTTATATTAGTATGGACTTATTTATTTTATATTTTTGGTTATAATTTGATATTGCTTTATTTTGTTACTGAAATTGTGCCATCTTTAGCCACTGGGAACCCTTTCAGTTGGCTCCAGAAATCGGTCTTTTTTTCTCGGCATTTCCTTAATTTGTGGTACTACAATATGATCCACGTTTCCCTTGTGTATTACCTACCCTATATCTAGAATCAGCCATTTCCCCAAGGAACCTTGGTTCCTTTCTTTAAACATGATATTAGAAATCAAGTTCTGGTTGTGGAGTATGCTCATCGAAGCTAAGGTGTTGTTTCTAGAACCTCTCAACTGACAGAGCAAAGAAATATATGTGTGTATGTTAACTTGTATACACACACACACACGGAGACATAGATACAGCTAAACATGAGTTCGAATTGGTGTTTCCAACTCAAATCCATTACACACATTTTTAATTCTAACTTCTACTCATTTCTTGTCTGTAACAAGAAGCTTGGCTCCCACCATTTGCCACCATTTATTTAATTGTCCAGTTTCAGGGCACACCAATAATGGTTTCAGAATTGTTAACCTTTATCCCCATAGGAAACTATTTTATCCACCACTGTACAGTGCTTATGTACAGATCCTTTTGTCTTTAGTCTTACAGTCTCCACTCCTTTTCAAAATTTCTTATGTCAATATCCTCCCTTTCCTACCTCACCCCTTTAGTGAAGTTTTTGCCTACATTTTAAATGCAGTTAGATTATTTGGTTATAGTCTATATTTTATCTTGGGCTCCCCTGACCTCCTACACGATTTATTTTAAATTTAGATGCCTTAAGCTTAACT